>NC_056523.1:116767116-116843752 GCF_019175285.1 Sceloporus undulatus | reverse complement strand
TTTTGTGAGGCAGCAGCACTCTTTGGCAGAGAAGGCTAAAGACCTGGAAAAACTACAAATCCCCCAGGATTCCATAGGATGGTGCTACAGGACTTAGAGTAGTGTCAAACTGCAGTATTTCTATAATGTAGATGCACCCTAGAGTAGATCCATTGAATAAGTGATATCTACGTACATGCTGACTCACCTCTGAGCTGTTGATTCAATGGGCCTATTTTAGTTAGCATTACCCAACAGGATGGCAGCCTTACTCTGTGTTTGTGTCACAATCTTTGTTGCAGTGCTTCTTTGAGAAATTAATTCTCCCAATTAAGTCATCCCTTTCTCTATTTAAACCAGTCAGAAAGATGGTTCTGCTATCCCTAGCATAATAAAAACTGAGCTATCTATCTATTGATTTCTATCCCTCCTCCTTTTTTCTTAACTTTATTTTTATACATAAGCCTCCTCTTTTCTAAACCTGAGCAAGAATTTGGGATTTTCACCTGAGGTTTTTGGATACTGGTGCAAGTAGCTGAGAGCTAAAATGGGCAATACAGCAAACTTTAAGTGCTCTATAGTTTGGTAGATAAGCATTCATGTCATGATTATCATCTTTTTACTCAGGCTCCTATCGCCACTCTCTAAAACTGTCCTAAGGCCATTGAGCAGGTGATGGTCAAAACAGCCAAAGTATGCTTAGCCATAACAATCATTAAAAGAAAAATATAGGCTGTAGTACATTTCTTTGCTCATTTGTTTTGAATTAGTGTGATAATAAGTTTTCCCTTTTATTGGAATAAAAATGCCGTCTATGTCTAAATATCCTGCTCAGTATAAACTGTATGAATTGGCATGGCCTGAGGTTGTAGAACTGCAAGAAAATATTGAGTGTGATTTCTGGCCAGGTACTGGCTAAACCTGTCCTCTTGTAGGATACTCCGGTTCATTCCTTCACACCCAATATTCAACTCCTCCCCCCCCCCAACTTCATCAGCTGGCAGTGTTTTCTATCCACTTGGCCTGCTCACTTCTTCCTGTGATGCTTTGGGCTTGAATCTGCATTATAGTAGTTTTGTATTTTGGCATGGTTTTTTGGTATTCAGAAGGTTCTTCCTTATGGCTACATAAGGATCACCAGGATTCTTAGTTGTTTTAAATTTGTGTTTTAATAGGATTGCTGAATAGCCTTTGACTTTTGTATTATTCATTGTTTCAGCTTTGTTGTTGTTGTTGTTTCTATCCTCCCTTTTCCCCAGATTGGGACTCAAAGAGGCTTACAATGATTTAAAAAACCTTGTTAAAAATCTACAAATACAATAATTAAAATACACTTAAACATTCAGAAAAAAGTTTTAACTTATATTGTAGTTCACCTTGGGTCCCATATTGCATCCCATGAATAAATAAATAAACCTACATTCAGAGAACATGAGCGTGGCATTACATGGTAGCTAAAAATGGTGCAAAATAAAATTGTTCTTTCTCTGTTTTGCAAACATTATTTTTGAACCACCTTGTGTAACAACTGAAGATCTTGTTTTTCACAGTACTTTTTATCCAGTATTGCTGTCTACATGAGATCCAGAATGATGTAATGGTTTGAGCTTTGGACTATGACTCTGGAGACCAGGCTTGACTCCCCACTCGGCCATGAAAACCTATTGGGTGACTTTGGGCAAGTCACACTCTCTCAGCCTATTGGTATGGCAGTGGCACATCCCCTCTGATGAAACTTTTCAAGAAACTCTATGATAGGCTTTCCCTAGGGAAAGTCGGAAACAACTTGAAGGCACAGAACACACACACGTGCACGTGCGCGCACACACACACACACACACACACTGTCTACATACTGGCATGACTCAGTTTTGAATAAAACATTGTAAATAAGTGTAGCCCCCAGTTAAGTGTAAGCTTAATTTTCTTTACTCTTACAGCATCTACTTTAAAACATACTCTGTTTTGATTAGTGTACTTTACTTTAAAGCAAGGCTCTCATGTACTGATGAAGTGTTTGCATAGTTAATAGCCAGTAAAATTGTTTCACTACTTCAGCCAAAGAAGAACCTTTGCAGTTTGATTGCTAGCACATTAGGTACATTTTCTGCATAACTGCTTTACAAATTTTACAGTGTCATGCTTTGAAACCTTTAGGCTTTCTTAGGTAAGAGGGAACCTAATTTCCCTTGTCCTACAGCTACAGTGACAGCTTAGTGACAAGACGAAAGAAAAACAAGGGGTGGGAAAGAGGATAATGTGCTATGACAGCAAGTGCGGCTGATATGTACCAAAATGAACAATGGAACGGTTTTTAGGTTAATGCACTGTCTGGAGAAGAACTGCTGATGCAGACCTTGAGATCTGTGCCACTGAGAGATACTATGTTGATAGCATAATGCAGCTAAAAAGGGTGGTGTTGGGGAGGAACCAGGAAAGAGACTGTGTGCAGCCATACCTTGTCCTACAAGAGAAATGACAGCAGTTGTTTTCTTTTTTTAAGAAATATGTTTAACCATTTATTGTCATTTTCCCTGCTTTAATTTTCAAAACCTCTAGCTTCAATGTTAGGACTGCAGGAAGGAATCTTCTTCCCCTGCCTCCCATGCAGTGAACCCAACAATAAATTGCCTCTCTATTTAGAGAGCTTTTTCATCATATCAATGTGTAGTAGGAGGAGGGGAAGGTTTTTAAAAATGAACTGCAGTCCTGATCCTGATGAGGCTTATCTGTGGCTTTTTCAAAGGGGAAACAACAACATCAACAACAAATTAAGTGCAACCATAACTTTAACACATCTTCTGATTTAGCTCATGGGTGATGGAGGTTAAATCTTCATTCAAATGTGAGTGACTCTGGACCAGTTCAATAGTTTACTAACAGGGTTATTCCCAACATTATAAGGGAGGGGGACATATGTTTGTGTGTGTGTCTGTACACATACACATACACAAACACAGGTTGTGTCTTCATGTTGACCTATGACAGCCCTAAGGCAAAGGTATCAGGGTGTTCTTGGTAAGATTTGTTCAGATGGGGTTTGCATTTGTCTTCCTTTGAGGCTGAGAAAGTGTGATTTGCCCAATGTTACCTACTGAATGTCCATGGCAGAGGGGGGATTTGAACCCAGGTTGCCAGAGTAATATTCCAACCCTCAATGCACTATACCCTCCAGAACTTCTTTGGTGAGTGGCAGAATAAAAATTTGAGAAGCAAGTATCACTTCCTTATAAAAAACTGAATGTAGCTTCCTCCCCCATGTAAACATATATTCTGTTGCATAGATGAATTTAGTGGCAAAAATATATATTTATATAATTATTAATGCATATATTTTTGTAGTGTTCCTTCAAATTGTTTCTGATTTATGGCAACCCTGGGTTTTCTTCTCAGGATTTGCTTAGAGGGGTTTGTCATTCCCTTCCACTGAGGCTGCGAGTATGTGACTGGCCCAAGGTCATCCAGTAGGTTTCTATGGCCAAATGGGGAGTTGAACGCTGGTCGCCAGAATCCTAGTCTAACACTCAAACCACTACACCACACTGGCTCTCATTTGCATGTATAGGTACTTGCATTTATAAATATGTATATTCATTCCTCATAATTGGAACAGGAATAGATGGCAAAATCCAGGCTGAAGCACCACGCCCAAGCTGAGCTTCTTACTCTTGCAAGATTCTTCTGGCCACCTTCCTCCTATTCTGTCCTCCCCATTGTAGTTTTATTACCATACAGGATTTTATGAGGGTGCTGGGACTGCCATGGTAAGGCAAGGGAGGAAAAACACATTTCATTAACATCACTGTGTTGACATGTTGGGATCCAGGGATCTTTATTTCTTAGCATGTAGTTGAAATTCCTTCTTTGTTGTGATTTGAGTTTTTCCATGTGGCCACAGTTTACTGCACTTGATCCAAGATTTTAATACATACGTTTATCACTGTTTATCACTTCAGATTTCACAGCTATTCATTAATACAATAAGTGACTGAAAGAGTGTACTTGCTGAGGTGATAAATTGTGCTATTGTCATGCCCTGTGTGGATTCAGTGGATGAAGACAAGAAGGAGCTTGGACTGACTGCTGGAATGGACAATGAGCCTGGCATGAGTTTGGCAGTGTTACCTAGTGGCACATGTGCTGCCAAACTCATACCAGGCTCATTGTCCTTCCCAGCAGTCAGTCCGAGCTCCTCCATGTCTACATCTCCTGAATCTACACAGGGCATGATAGCTATTTTCTGAGCATTTCTTTCATCTTTTGCCTTTTCCCTAATAGTTTGGATCCCTAGGCAGAGAACAATTTTCACCCACCACTTGGCTGTTGGATATTTTGCACTACATTTGTACTCAAGTTCAATGATGTTTCTCATGGGGAAGTGGCTAAATGATATTGACACCTGAGTGGATATAGTCAAACATCTTTGTGTGTGTCTCTCTCTCTCTGTGTATACCTATAGACGGTTTTGGGAAGAAAAGAAATGGAAGAAGTGAAATCATTTTGAACATTTGTATGTGCAGCACAATTGTTTTTTAAATGTGACAGGTGGAGTTACAATATGTGGCATGTAGCCTGTTAGACTGCAGCTGCAGGAATAATGCAGTTTGACATCACTTTAACTGCTATGGCTCAATGCTATGACATTCTGGGATTTGTAGTTTTGTGAGATTAAATTTCTCTATCAGAGAGCTCTGGTGCCACAACAAACTACAAATCCCAGGATTTCATAGAATTGAGACACGGCAGTTAAAACACTGTCTAAATGCATTATTTCTACACTGCAGATGCAGGCCAGGTTAGTGAGGATTCCTCTGCTCTGCATCCCTTTTGATGATGTATTTTGTCTGATCAGCATGGAAATACTTGGTAAAATCTAGCAAATATTACTGTGGTTTGAAAATTACCTGTGTGGTGTTGTGAACATAATCAAAAGAGTTTTGTCTCAAAGAGCATGTTACAACGAGTAATCTTATCTTTTTGTGTGTAGTAGAGCTATCAGCAGGTTCCATCATACCAGCAAATTTCTTCTCCTGATTTCTTCCTGCTTTTAGCATGTTTGCTCAGTGCTAGGCAAAGAAAGAGGTTTTAATTTTTTTTTAAAATAGTTTCAAAATGAATTCTCCAAAGCACTGCTAATCGTTTTGCAGGTTTCCCAAACAACAGCAGTTCTTTTTGGAGAATAGGCACCCCTGATTTTACTTCTAGCATATAAAGTACAGAAAAAATCAGTAGTTGAGTTTTGCATGGCCTAGACAAAATAATACTTGAATATGATTTTAAACAACAGAATTTATTTATTAAAATGTGGGAAGTCACCATCTTCACAGAAAAATGTGAAAGTAAAATGGCATGATGAAAGTTCCCATGAGTTGTGCAGTGTAGAAGGTTTGACATGGTGGCTGCTTTTTTTGTTGGTCCGAATATTATTAATAAACTAAATCCTATACAACAGGAAAAAGCCTTGGACAGACTGAAAAAAAGTTCAGTCTTTGCCAGTTTGAATTTCCAAACTATGAGAAAAGTGGTGCAGTTTTCACCTTTTGGGCTAAAAGCTGCACAGTGTCAACAAAACTATACATTTTGGAGGAGAAAATGCACAACTTTCATAAAGAAGATGCACAATTTCCTGTCATGGGGGGGGGGGGGAATTCCCAAATGTCCTGAAGATCCAGGGCAAGAAATTGTTTAGTTGTTCTTGACATCCATCAGGACACAGAAAAATCAAGAATTACCATCTCTAGTGTGAGTAGACAAGGGGACCAAACTGACTAAAGTTTTATAATTTGGAGAACATATGTACTGTTTTCTTCGCTCTCACTGTGCTGCAGAGCATGGCTCATTTTATGTTGACTGTGTCTCTAGAGAGAGATGCAGTATTTCTGATGTGCTGAACAATTAAAATGATAATCCTAGCTCTCCAGGAGCAATGCTAGGTCCAAGAGCACCCACAAGCTACAAACCTGATCTTTCAGAGGGATCAAGCTGCATCTAGAACAGGCTGTGATCTCAGTCCCAGTTTGGTTTCCTGCTGACTAGCAGCACTTCTGTTCCTTTTTGGATTCAGCATCAGTCTATTCACCACATCCAATCCTTTACTGCATCCAGACAATGATTGAGTACTACCACAGCCTCCTTGGCATCAGTTGTAAAAGAGAAATAGAATATTTATTTATATCCTGACTTTCTCTCAGTATAGGGACTCAAAGCAGCTAACAAAAAAGTTAAAACAGTACAAGTTTTAAAAAAGATACTTTTAAAAAGTTAAAAACATTAAACACAAAAATTAAAATGTACTACAAACTCTATTGTTGTCATTGTTATTGTTTTGTGTGTCTTCAAGTTGTTTCTGACTTATGGAGACCCTAACTGAGATCCTCACCAAGTAGCCTAAGGTTTAGGATGCAATAGCCCTTTAACTACCCGTTACTGCTGTGCCGGGTCAGACTGAGCTGATATAACAGAGGAAGAAAAATAGTTTCTTTGGTGTCCTCACTCCTGCAAAGTAGGTTCCAAAATGGGCTCAGTCAGGTTCATCCTGAGTCTTTATTGGTTCCTCAGAAAACCAAGGAACCTTGCTTTGTGCCTAAATAAAGGAGAAAGTGTGTCAGTTGTCCAGATCATCTCCCTCTTCCACAGATCAACCAGGGAATCAACAGAACCACCAACTCCAGTAGCTGGAAAATCTCCCAGGAATCCTTTTGGATCTATTTTAGACTATTTTAATGGGCTCAACATCTAAACCTACCAGGACGTGATCTGCCCTTGATAATGAGGTACTTTCAACCCAGGGTGACTAAATGTCCTAACCGCAAAGGAGGACAAGGTTTTGCAAAATGTAGGACATCCAAGAAAAATGTAGATCATTATAAATAAAAGCTGAAAACCCTCAGTATCGATATAAATTCATGCTTCTTAGTCATGCTAAAAAATGGAGGACATTTTGGAATCCCTCCTGGAAAGAGGGCTAAAATGTAAGACATGTCCTGGAAAAGGAGGATGTCTGGAAACCCGGTTTCAACCCCCCCAGATCACCATCATCCTGATCAGCAAAAAACAGATCAAGAGTGTGGGCTGCTACATGTTTAGGGCCAGATATTGAGGCAGACCCATGATTCCCATTGCAGGAAGGAAATTCTGAGCAGACTCTGATGAAGGCTTCAGGTTCCCTTGACTGCAACCAAGCCTCCTCAGTTGTTCTGTCAAAATGCCTGCCTTACCAATGGCTGCAGGACGGAGAAACCAAACAACAGTCTAAGAACTCAGGTGTCTTCCATTTCAGCTTCCATCCACAGCAACCAAGTCTCCTCAGTTCAATGCCAGTCAATTCAAGCAATGTGGCATGCAGATGCTTTCCAGAAATCATTGAAGTGGGCTTTCCCTAGGTCTTTAAGATTTGGGGTCTTGATTTAGATGTCTAAGGCGGGTTACAGACCGCCGAAAAGCGGCAGCCTGCACCCGCCTGTTTCCCCGCCGGATCAGGGCCTCAGCGGCCAGAGCGGCAGCCGCTGAGGCCCCGATCCGCCGCCTTCCAGACTGCGGGGAAGCGGCAAAACACCGCTTCCCTGCCGCCTGGAAAGGGGTGTCCTTGGGGCTCCAAGCCCCAAGGACACCCCGCGATGGCAGGGAGGAGGAGAAAGGGGCCGCTTGGCCCCTTTCTCCTCTGCGTCGCTGGGCACAGCCGTCTGAAGGCTGCGCCCAGCGACGCAAAGCCAGGAAGGAGCTCCGAAATGGAGCTCCTTCCGGGGTCACGGAAAGGGTGCCCTAGGCACCCTGGCACGGCCCCAATACGTCACAACTACGCCGCCTCGTTTGGAGGCGGCGCGGTCATGACATAGTGATGGCGACGGCCATGTGGAATGGGCACCGCCATTTTCTATGCGCAGAGCGCGTACTAGGGTTGGGGCGTCCAGAAAGGACGCCCCTTTCTAACCCTAGTACGCGCTCATCGCGTACTTTAAGGCCCATTTGTAATGGGCCTAACTGATAGTGTTAAATCTTGGTCTTAAGGAACTGAAAGCTGGGCACAAGCTGCTCTGAATAACACTCAGTTGTTTTACGATGTGCTCTTTCCATTTTTAAAGTGTAAATTTCAGAGAGTTCAATGGGATTTACTCTTTAATAAGAGTTCAGAGACGTAGCCATGTTAGTCTGGAATATCAGTATGCAAAGGGGTCTTGCACTACCTTTGAGACTAACTGCAAAAGAAGTTGTAGCTTGAGCTTTAGTAGACTTGTCTACAAAAGCTGATGCTACAACTTCTTTCGCACATTTGGTCTCAAAGGTGCTACAAGGTCCCTTTACATGCTCTCTAAGAAGAGTATTCAGGATGGTATCAATTTCTCTGCATGGCTAAGCAGTATTTATCAATATGGATAAGGCAAATCTGTTTGAAATCTTAACATAGGAAAAATAGCAATAATGTATGTGCAGTATAAAGAGATGACTTTAAAACTATATTTAAAAATTCACAAATCTCTACAGGCTCTGGCTTGTAGAGCCTAGAAAATACTATGGTCATTTCCAGGTATTTTTATTTTTGAAGCACACCACATGAAGCAACTAAGTCTGCCATAAAATTAAGAAAATATCAGGTGGAGGGGGAAAGGAAAGAGCTAAAACGTGCTTCCAGAAGATGTCCCTGAGAAATTCTTATTGTTAGAGATCTTATACCTTATTACTCAGTTTGATCTGCTCTCTGTATAACAACATGTAGTCATTATTATATCACTAGCTGGTGCTTTAAATCTCATTTTGTTAGAGAGTCAGTGTGGTACTCTAGTTTGAGCTTTGGATTACAACTCTGAAGACCAGGGTATGAATCCTTGCTCAGTCATGGAAACCTTCTGGGTGACCTTGGGTGAGTCACATTCTCTCAGCCTCAGAAGAAGGCAAAGGCAAAGGCAATCCTCCTCTAAACAAATATTTCCAAGAAAACCCTTTGATAGGGTCACCTTAGGTTCCCCCAAAAATTATAAATTGCTTGAAGATATACAACAAAAATAGTTAGATGAATTGCAGAGATCACAGGTAAAAGATAAGTGAAATCAAATCTTTAAATGATCACTTAGAGGTTTCTTTTTCTTTTTGGAAGGGAGGTGAAAAATAGGTTTGTTTTTTTTTTAATTCTAGGGTATCCATACTTAGTAGTAGGCTCTAAAAGGTTACAGGTTCAAGCCTATTGAGAGCCAAATTGATCTTTAAGGTAAAAAGGTAAAGGTAGTCCCTTGACATGAATATCTAGTCATAACCGACTGTAGAGGGCAGTGGTCATCTCTGTTTCTAAGCTGTAGAGCCAGCATTGTTCAAGGACTGCCCTGGTGGTCATGTGGCCAGCTACACCAAACCCTATTACCTTCCCACTGAGAAGTGGTACCTATTTATTTACTTGCATTTGCATGCTTTCAAAGTGCTAGGTTGGCAGAAGCTGGGACTAGTGACAGCAGCTCACCCCATCATGCAATCAACAGAGCCAGCATCTTAACCACTTGAGCCATTGCACCCCATTGATCTTACTAGTAAGAAAACAAAGCTGTGGGAAAAGCAGGTTCCATAGTTCAGTGGGATTTATTCCTTAATAAACATGCTTAGGATTGCAGTTTAGCTGCAAAAATGTTTTAAAAATTGCTGCTGGTAAAATTGTGGGAATAGAATGATCACAAGTCAAAAGTTTAGTGCAAAACTGCTAGAAGATATTTCCAATAAGATTATCAGTCCCTAAGAAGATTATCCAGTACGAGACATTTCATTATTTGAGAAAGCAGCAGATGTGCAAGCTCAAAATCTTTAAAAATCTGGCCATCATGACAAAAGCTTGAGATCATTCTGATGCCTTGAAAACTAAACAATTAAATAAATAACTCTTAAAGCCTGGGCAATTGGGAACTTAGATTATTTATATAAAAGACCCTGCCAAACTTCCAAAGCTTAAGATACTGAACAATGGGTAAAACTGGATCAGTTTTCAAGAACATTTTGCATGTCTATTTTTTTTTCTGTTACCTTCTACCTTGCGATGTGTACACTAGTTGTTTAGTTAGGATTTCTCTTGGGTAGTTTGTTCTGGACATTGATTTATTTGAAGTAAAAAATGTGTTTATGCATTTATTTGAAAAATGAGAAAACAGGAAAATAATGGAAAGTTTAAAAAATGCTTTAAGGAAAAGTATGGCAAGTATGCCATTGAGTGTGGATGGCAAATATGTATATACTCATATATAAGTCTAGAAATTTTAGTCAAAAAATTGACTCTCAAAATCTGAGCTGACTTATCCATGAGTCAATGTTAGTACTGTAATTTTAACTCATAAAAATTGAAACCATCCCCTGGTGAAATGCAAGAGCATAATCTGTCCTGGAAGGACTGACCTATCTCTACTCTTTCATCCATCCATCCATCCTTCAGTGTGAACAGAAACAGTTATGCCTCATGAAATTGTATAAGTCGTTCGGCATTGTTTTCCTTAGCTTCATCCTTTAGATACTTTTTTACATGACCTTTGGTACAAGAGAGTCTTACTCTTGACCTATCCACGCGTCATATCAAAATCCATAATTTTGGCCGCAAATCCTGCCCTCAACTTATACATGAGATCAACTTATAGTCAAGTATATATGGTACCTCTTTGAAATGTTTAAATATTTATAAAGTGTTAAGGTCATGTACATATCCATGTGATGATACTTAAACAACACTGACATTAAAATGAACTTTGGTACAATAATCCTATATAGAATAGCTTGGTATATAATTTTACAAGGAACCATTATGGCTGCAATGCAACATAATTTAACTTATGCAACTAACCATGCATTCCTATAAAATGAGTAGGGAAATATACCTTTCATATAGACTTGTGTGACAGAAACATAATAACTACTTGAATCTTACAAGAATTTTTAGAAATCTATAGTAAGATTCTTCCACCATCATTTTTGAAATATTTGCTATAAAAGAGTTGGATGAAACAATATGAAGTTTTTCTGTAAAAGTACAGAACAAAGTAAAGAAATCATTATTTAGTATAGTGGTTTGGATGTTATCCTGTGAATTTAGGAGACCATGGTTTCAATCCTTTCTCAGTCATGGAAACCTTCCGGATGGTAATTATGACGATGACAAATCTTGCCAAGAAAATCCCATGGTAGGTTCACTTTAGGGTTCCCATAAACTGGAAATGCTTTGAAGGCACACAACAACAAACTAATTTGTGCTGAGTATAATCATACTGAATTTATTATTTGTGCCTTGGGTTCATATGTTAAGCAACTTGGATCCCAAACCAAAATATTTGTATAATCATCAGAATCAACCATTAACCCAAGTACTACAGAAACCTCATTTTGAAAAGGTCTAGAATCAAACATGCCACATTTCATTCAATCCATTCCCAGCATATTAAATTTACACTAACTAAGGATTAGTATTTTAGTAGAGCATCTGGCAAGATTGTCTCCAGATCACAGCTGTCCTTAAAAGTACTAAAACACTGCTGTTCATGTTAACTAAAAGTGAACATAAATGATAGATTAATAATAATAATAATAATAATAATAATAATAAATTTTTTATTTATATCCCGCCCCTTTGAGGTCAATCGGGGCGGCTAACAATAATACAATACAATACAATACAATATATATACAAAAACTTCCCTCTCCCCCCCTTAAAAAGTTATTAAATCACTTATAATTAAAACCAACAAATTAAACAACATAACACATACACACCATTACAAAACGGACAAAAACAAAACTGCAAACTGTGGCAGCAATCCACTCAAATTTCCAGAGAGGACCTTAGGGACTCTCATGAGAAGAGGGTTCTTGAGGGTGGGATTATCTATCCAGGAAAGGCCTGCATGGCATAAATGGCATACTAGTACTATTGACTTTGCAGTCTCTGTACTCTTGATATTGTACCAAATTCTAAAGCCGTGATGAGGAAGGAACCTATGGCATGCAACACCATTTAACCCATCATGGGTCAGGGAGAAGGAGAAACAGGAATGTGTGTGGACCAGTTGCTCCTTCTCCCTGCCATTTCCTGGACTTCAGCTGTCTCTCTGAGACAGCTGGAAGCCTAAAAATGGTGCTGGGGAGAAGGAGCCACAGGTGTGCACTTCCAGCTCCTCCTCCCGGCCTTTAGCTGTCTAGCAGGGTAAAGGACTGGAGGAGAAGTCTTGCTCTGAAAGCCCTGCCCTGGAGGGCGAAGCCTTGACCCAGAGGGTGGAAGCCCCACCCCCGGCACTAGGTAAGACCCGGTGCCAGAATTTTTTTTATTTCGGGCACACAGCCCCAAAAAGGTTCTCCATCACTGTCCTGAAGTATAAAATAGGGGCTGCTGTCCTAAACATAAAGTGCTACTGAGTTCAGTGAACATACTTGCACTGGGTTGTATTATTGAGCTGCAACCCTGTGTACACTTACTTGCAATCAACTGAAATACAAAGAACCATTTGCAAGAGCGGATCACTCTCCCACCCTTATCTCGTCCTTATCTCGATCATGTAAAAGCATTTCGTAAACCTTGCGCTTATGCTATCACTGAAATGGAATTGTATAAATGCAAACTCCCATTAATACAAAATGACAGGACAATTCCACTTGAATGATGGGACAATGACAGGATAAGTGCAACCTCATTTGAGAGTCTTTCGCACTATCGCGGTCAATTGCAGTTCACTGATGGGACACAGACAGGATAAGTACGACATTGTATGAAAATCTTTTCGCGATTGCGCCTTAAGCATGGGAAAAGGACGGGACAAGGACATCCTTTTGCCCATGTGATAATCTCCACAATAGTTCATTTTGGTGCCTTGTATGCAGCTTCATGCTTCTGACCTTTGTTTGAGTTACGGATTTCTTTTTAGCTGTCTGTCAGTATTTCTCAAAACATTTTCCAGTGAACCTTCTTAAATGAAATGGCAGAAGTTATTTATGCAAAAGATGATTTATGCAAAAATGTGGGAACATTCAACATTGTCTGTGAAGTTAGACTTTCCAGTTAGAATGGATCCTTTGACAAACCTTACTGTCTTCTTAAGTTCCTCTCTTGGTAGTAGTTTCCTGTTAATACACTGAAAGTAAGCATCTTGGCATTTGTTTCATATCTCAGACAACTAAGATGACAGCCCACAGGGCAGACAATGAGGCAGCTTATTTCTTAGAGGAATCTTTAATCACCTAGAGAAAGCATATTACTTTTGACTACCTCCTACACATTTTTCCTGTAGTGGCATGTTGCCATGACCATCCCATTTCACTAGCTCCAACTTGAAGCCCAAGGGTTATGGAGTTCACGAAATTAAAACCAAAGTTATATCCATATGGTCAGCAATAGCTTTCTAGACGTGGAATTAGAAGGTAAAGTTCAGCATGGCACCCTGCAACAGAAACAAAAGTAGATTTTTGGCTGAGTCAACATGAATACCCTGTAAGTTGTTTATTATTTCCACAAATTTTGTATTAATTATTCAGATATAGAGTGTGATTCCTTCAAGAGTTAACAAATTAATAAGCTGCTTTGAAAAGACTTGATAAATTGATATATAAGTCTTTTAATGATGATGATGATTTTACATTGTGCCTTTCCCCCAGAACTGGGAGTCAAGGCAGCTTTCAGAAGTTACAGTCTGATACAGATAAATATATATAAGTAAAAATATACAAAAAGTTATTTTTAAAATACAATTGAACTATCTATAACATTGAAACAATTTCCCATTTTGGAGAGCGCAATATGAGTTCAAAATACCTTTGGCCTAATCTGTTTTCTACTTTTTCTTTGTCAGTTTTCTTCTTTACTTTCCCCTTGCTTGTGTATGGCAAACACAAATGAAATAAGGTGGCTCCACTTGACAAGCAGTAATGTGTAGGTCATGACAGTGAACTCTTAAGACAGGAATCATAGCCACACCTTTATTCTGGTAGTTTTCAAACCAGACAACAAGACATTTTGGAAAGCATTGTGACATTTTACTTTTTCATAAGGCAGACCTTAAGTACATGTTGATTCCCATAATTCAGGAGAGACATGAAGAGAGAATTGAGCAACAGAGTTAAAATTGTGCATATACAGCGGTTTGGAAATGTTACTGTCAGCATCTGCTTTCCAAAGTTTGTATTTGGCTTGGATTTCCCACAACTTTGTGTGGGCTTGCAGTGGAATGTTGGTTTACGGTAAGTAACTGCAGCTGAAACATACCATGTGGTCTGTAAATCATGTTTATCAATTGAAGATTTGCCAGTTACCATGCAGCAATTTATGCACATTTTCTGTTTTATAAGCAAACTGCAGGCAAGAATTAAATAGTAGGCCTGCCTTGCGGGTACAGGAAGGTGAGGTTGCACAACCTAGATAACTTGAAAACAGAATGGGTTAATATATTATTCTCTGCATCTTCAACAAAGATGGACTGATACACTGCTGTCTGGGTAAGTGAATCTATCACTAACAAGATACGCCAGCTGGCTTCATCATAACAAAGATAAAAGCATATCCATGGTTTCTATAGATTTTCTGGCCTTAATGATGCCTATAAAATGTGCTTTATTGTACCATAGAAAATTCTAAACCTTGACCTTCCAGACAAACCTATTTAAAGGGCTATCTAGAATAGCTGGTGTCAGAATTCACCATTGTGGGCAAAAAAGCAAACTGAGCATTGTGTGTGTGTGTGTGTGTGTGTGCGCGCGTGCGCGCGCATGCATGCATTGGGAACATATACATGTATTAATTCAACAAAGTCTGAAGGAATTGTCCTTGTAAAGCTCCCATCACATACCACAAAAAGATTCAATGATTTAGCTCTCCCTTTTCTTTTCTTTTCTTTTCTTTCTTTTCTTACTCTGGGCTTGAGACGTTTCTTACAAAAGCTAACATTGCTGTGTTTACAAACTAGTAATATAGAGTATTGTCATTCAAAGAAGGAGTGGACAACAGTGGCCCTCCAGATGTTATTGACCTACAATTCTCACCAGCTCTAGCATGCATAGGCATTAGTAGGAGATTATGGGAGTTGTAGTCCAAAAACAGAGCCAGCACAGTGTAATGGTTTGAGTGTTGGACTATGACTCTGGACACCAGGGTTCAAATCCCAGCTCGGCCATGGAAACCTACTGGGTGACCTTGGGTAAGTCTTACTATCTCAGCCTCAGAGGATAGCAGTGGCAAATCCCCTCTGAACAAATCTTGCCAAGAAAATCCCATGATAGGGTTGCCTTAGGGTCGCTATAGGTCAGAAACGACTTCAAGGCACACAACACACACATACAGACCCACAGTTCAAAAACATCTGAAGGGCAACAGCTGCTCACCTACAGCATAGTGAAAGGATCCATCCATTGCTGTTAAAATACAGGGCCTGGATGATAAAATTAAAATGAAGTTTTATTGTTCAAATGACCTGGAATGCAAGTAGCTTCATACAAAACTGCATAGATGTGAGATTCAATTTTCTTCCTCCTCCTGGTTTTCACTCCTGCTACCAACAGCAGTCAACACTTTGCTAAGCCCACTCAGTTTTTATTGGGAGCTTGTTTGTGTTTTTCTGTTTTGCTGTTTCTTTGATTTAAAGATTTTTGTACGCTTCAATCCTCTGGATTTTTCTAGATATGTATAACGGGAACTGTTTTGGCTTCACACAGATCCACATTCAGAGAACACGTTTAGAAAGTGTGTCTTGCAACAAAAAATATGTGTACTGTTGCTATTTAGAATTCCAAATATTGCATTTAATTTGCCCTCTCCCCCTCTCAGTTTGGCATCTTCAAACCCCTCAGTTAGTCAATAGTTCGTATCTGCTAAACAGCCAATCTTTTCTTGAAGGGTTCTTCCGCCTCCTTCCCCTTTCTCCCCAAACTTCCTTTTCTACTTATGTAAACATTGAGGTTCCTCCTTATTCTGCTAAACCCTCATGATACTTTGGCTATATAAGGACTGGCATTCAGAGAAGTGAAATATCTATTATTTGTATATTATTTGTATAATTACAAAAGGCAGCATATAGGTCTTCAGTACTCTGTTAAATTTTTAAAATTTAAAAAAAATTAAAAAATCATATGGTTCTAGAAAGTGGAATGTAAATTGTCTTATATATGTGTGTGATTTATATCTAAATTGTAATAAGTATAATTCCCAAACTTTGTTCCTCCAGGCATTTTGGACTTCATTCCCAGATGCCTGAGCCAGCTTAGCCAACAGTCAGCAATTCTGGGAGCTAAAGTCCATCTGGGGCCCAGTGCTTGGGAACCACTGATCTCAGCACAGTTTGGAATCTATATAGTCTTCCAGATGTTGAATTATACTGCTGGCATTCCTTGGAATGTCATTTCTAGTTACAACTGCTGGAGAGTTACAGTGCATCACCATCTGGAGACCCACATAGTTCTCACATTTGTAAAAACATTTTGTTTTTGTAAATGCATTTGAAATTATTCTTTCAAATAAAACCTAAAACTGTAAGCCTTACCAAATGTCATCAGATCAAGACAATTATTTTCCCTTGAATTACTTCAGTGTGTGGCTATAAAAGTTAAAAGTTAAAACTGGAGGTGGAGGGTGATGTATTGCAAAAATCTGAAGAGCACCACAGTGCAGAAGATGTTTATGAGGCCTTTCAGGACTGGTGAAGAGGTAATACTTCAAAATATTTTAATCAGTGCAATCTGCTATTTTATTACACGTGCGTCTTTTTGTATCAACTATACATCTGGAATTGTTGTCATGTATTAAAAAGATTAAAGAGGGTTTTTTTGACCCATAAAGATAATGAATGTCAATAATTTTTGTCGCATTAGTTAACTGATATAGGACCTTTGTAAACTCAGCCAGATAGATTTTCATTTTTACACATTTTGTAGAAAAAAAAAAACCTTTTCTTTAACTCTCGACATTTAAAAAGTTATTTCTGCAGCATATGTGGATATCCTCAAGTTGTTTTTAAAAAGTTTTTGTTAATGTTTCATTCTTTTTCTGTTCAATTTTGCTCTCTCGATCCCCCTTCTTTCCTTGCTGAATCTATAATTGTTCTGTCTCTGTTTTCCATCCATCTGGCAACCTCTACTTAAAGGAGAGAGAAAGAAATCCAAAAAACCTGTGCAAGTGTATAAGATAAATCACATATAAACCCTATTAATACATTATTTAATGATTAATTATTGTTGAAAACCAGCATCGGTAGGGGTCAGAGTGTTACACTAGGGAGTTTATTGCACGGCCCCTAAAACGGGCCCAGTGCGTTCTAAATGTGAACATGCAGGCGCGCACAGAATGGGATGGGGCCAAGAACCCCATTTATCACACACACTGGAATGCTGCCTTTGCCGCCGAGCATTCCAGTTGCGTCCCTGTTCCGTTCCAGAGGGCGCTATTCTGGAACTGTTTCTAAGCGTCCCAGAAATGGCGCCCACTGGAATGGAATAGGAATGCACTGGAATGCCGGCGGCAAAGGCGGCGTTCCAGTGTGTGATAAAATGGGGTTCTTGGCCCCATCCCATTCTGTGTGCGCCCACGCACGTTCACGTTTAGAACACACTGGGCCCATTTTAGGGGCCGTGCGATAAACTTCTAGGTCTTCAGGAGACCAGGGTTCAAATCTATACTTATTTATGGGTGACCTTGGACAAGAGGAAGGCAATGCCAAATCTCCTCTGAGTAAATCTTACCAGTCTGTGTAAATCTTACCAAAGTAGTATCTCTCCAAAATATAGGGTTTTTTTTTATACATTTAGTCTTCTCTGTCAGAGAGCTCAGCTGCCACAACTAACGACAATTCCCAGAATCCCATTGGCAGAACAATACTCCTCATGAGTAAGGGCTCATTGCGTATGAAGTCACAAGCCATCATGTTCTCAGATGTATGACCTCTAAGTCCTGCCTTCTGAAGACCTCTCCCAGAAGACCTCTTCTTGAAGACCTGCACTGTGGCTTTTGGGTGAGGTTTTGAGATGTCAGGTTTATATGCTTCAAGCAGGAAGGGAAAGTTGTGTAGAACAACATTAATGTGCCAGATCTAGACTGCGCTAGTATTCCCCCTGACACTCTACTGGAACCTCTCATGTTTAAACCTTGGAGTGCCTCTGGTCTCTTATTTTGTAATTGGCAGGAGAGTTGTTTCATATTTGGACCCTAGTAGTATAACCATTACAATGTCTTGGCCCTGCCTGTCCTTTCACCTTTCCTGAAATAGAACAGGGTGACCAATGTCCTCCTTTTCATGACATGCCCTACATTTCAGCCTCCTGTTCAGGAGGATTCCAAAATTTTATCCATTTGAGCATGACTAAGAAGCATGAATTTATATTTATATGAATATTTTTAGCTTTTATTTTGCAACACCCTACTTTTCTTTCAATATCCTACATTTTGTGGTCCCTTGTCCTTTGTGGTATGACATCTGGTCACCCTGCACTGGCATTTCCAGACACTTTCCCAAGACAGTTCCTTGTAGAACACATAACAATAGTGGAAATCATATCTCCCCTCTTGAGAACATACACCAAGTGTTAATAAACAAACAAAACTGTTGTGGCAAAAAGCATTGCACAGCCTTTTTATGACAACCAAGATGAAGTCCCGTGTTTGAGTGAAACTGTGTTTTCTCTTTAAAGAGGGTCTCCATATAGAACCTAAGAAGGTGATGAACGCAGCATTTCCCTGGCAAAGTCACTGCTTCATGTTTAATTTAACAAAACATTAAACATTTCATTTTAATTTAATGAACAGAAGACATTAGGATTTATAACCTTAATGACACCATGTCAGTGTTGTATAATGACCGCACATACAGTAAAGGACACGGATACACAGAGAACGACCCCAATGCTTTTGCTGTGTCATTGACGTGAGGGGGGGGAGCAGAAAACAAGTTTGACAACAGCATGGCCAAAAAAACCACATTAAGCATGCACTACTAGCTGATCTATTTTAGGGGTGCCTTTAGGAGGCTTTAGTCAAATTTGCTAACATTCAGTATTAGCAAGAACTCTATTGCTTCTTTAATTCTCATGTATCTGACAAAACAATCTGGCTGCTATTCAAGGGTAAAAGAAGAAACAGCATTTGTCAAGACTTTAAGCAAGAGACAAACTTTTGAGAAGAACAGTTGGCCCTCCCTTGTTGTGGGGATCCGTTCCTGACTCCCCCGCGAAAACAGAGATTTGAATGGGTGCACCCTTGTGCGCACAGCCCAGGTGTGCACACACCATTTTAAAAATAGTGGCGATTGCCCCCTGTGGATATCAAGGTCACGGATCTCAGATCTATGAGTTAGGAGGGGCGGCTGTAATGTACTAGCTGAAGAGACAAAACTGGCTCCAGAAAGCTCTGAAAAAGAAAGTGAATTATGAATAGATATTAACGGCTGGGCTTGCTGTCAGTTCATGGCTTCTCTGTATTTATTTAGCCCTATGATATATGACAGTGTTGATAGGTGGAACGTCTCTTTTTGCATAGCAACAAAGGAGAAAGTAGCCCCTTATTATTTTTTGAAATGCTGATAAGTAAACAATGATTTCAATTTCATCAGAGTCTGCTTTTAACATTTTCAACAAACAGCCATCTCTGTTTCTGTGTGGGAATATGGAAAATATAATGCTTCAAGAGTGATAAAATAATGTTAGTAAATATTGTGTAGAATCGTCATAATTTGTTTGTGAAAATGGAAAGGAACTATTTTTGATTTCTGAATAATTCACAACTCAAGCTGTGGTGGATTGTGAAACCAGAAGATTGGTACAAAAAAAGCAAATTGCATATATCCATGCAAATAGTATTTTTTTTTTAAAAAAGCTATACAAAAACAGTGTACCACGAATTAAAGATGCTTTAAAATGCTATACTCAGTTTGTCCTGGATTAGATGCATTCTCCCAGTCCTGGTTAGTTATTGCTGCTGTGGGCAATGCCTGGACCCTTCTCAGTTATCTGTATAAACAAAAATGTGGATGGATGCTGCATGAATAGGCACCCACAAAAATCTCACACTCACTTCCTTTTGTTGATTTTTGCATTTATTTTTTAAATAAAAAATTATTCTTCTCTCCCCCCCCCCTTTCACATGTATACAATAAGATTTAGATATAAATTTTAAATTTAATTTATTTCAGATGGTATTATTTAAGTTGGTATTGGTAAAGATTGGTAAAGCCATATAAAACCTTTATAGCCACAAAGAGAGATGGTGTCACAGGTTATAACTGCAATGTCAACATTATGTTAAAACCCTTGAATATTTCAGAATAAAATGCTTATACAGTGGTGCCTCGGGTTACGAAATTAATTCTTCTGCGGCGCTTTCGTAACCCGAAAAAGCCTTCGTAAGCCGAATTGCATAGGCGCTAATGGGAAAAGCCGCCGTTTCGTGCGAAAAAAAGAAGCCGAAAAAAGCACCAAAAATTTTCTTCGTATCCCGAAAAAACATTCGTAACCCGGAAACAATGATTTCCTATGGGATTTTTTCGTATCCCGAAAATTTCGTAACCTGGGTATTTCGTATCCCGCGGTACCACTGTAGTTCTTTTATAAAAGCAGTGAGCAGCAGTAACTTTTTTGGAAAAAAAAATTACTCTGGAGCAAAGGGATAGTTACTGCACAGAAGATCCCCAGAGTTGGGAGAATTGTGCTTTGGCATGTTAATGAAGGAGAACAAAGTCTGGGGGAAAAAATTCTGCACAACTTTCTGGATATCCCAGACATCATAGATTGGACATACTACTATGGAATCTGATGTTTCCAACTCTATAAGTGAACATAGCGGAAAGCTTTGTGTCTTTATGGGCATGAAAAGCTCAAGAAGAACAGAATAATAGCATGAGCGGTACTGTAAAAGGTTTTGATGATCACAAATGGAGTTGTGGGTTTTCTGATGAAGCACAAACACTAACAGCAGAGTGAGGGAGGAGAAAGAGACTAACTGTTCCCATGAGATAAGAATGTCATTTCAGATCTCAGTAAGGTGGACTTTCATAAAACCTCACCAGGCAGCTTACCAGGAGTTATTTAGTGATGCGGAAGGAAAGATCAAAAAAGCTGTGATCCACTTGCAAAGACAGAAGCGAACAGAGATGGGAGAAATATAGGTGTCTTTTCTTCTTGTTCTAACAGGGTGGAGTGATTAATCAAAATGTTGTCTATTGTTGATTTATTCTCAAAGAAGAAATCCTGGTTTAAATCACAGGTTTAGATAGTTTCTCCTAGCTACTTCTTCCCCTTTAAAATATTGTTGAAAATCTAAGCACTAAAATGTGTTAATTTGCAAGCCAGTATATCAAAATATATCAATTTACATCATAAACTTTGTGTTCCGAGATGTTTTAAACTGGTGTCAGGATACAATTTATGTGATTTTAAAGATAATTTTATTAATCCAAGAAATAATGGTACAGATTGTGCTCATGAAGTCAGTTTTAAGTTGCAGGTGCTGCATTAGTACATTAGGTTAATAATACAGTTGGCCCTCTATATCCATGGATTTTACATTCACAGATTCAACCAACCATGGTTTTAAAATATTTACCCATAATTGTGCAATAACTGTAAAACATGAAAGGGCTCTAAAACAGTGGAAAAATCACAGAAGTCATTACTGAGCGTCATGGTTGTAGATAGTGGTGAATCTTGATTTTTGACCACTTGGCCATTCACACCATTCTGCCAGCTTTAAAAACAATTTGTTCAAGTTTCTTTTTTTATATTTTTATAATCATTACACTACATAGGTCTGTATTGTTTGTAAAACTTGTTCAGCCAGATCCCATCTTCCACACTCCTCCTATCATTTTTCATTCATTTATTTTGAAATATAAGTTTTCCCTCTTGTTCATGTTAGGTAACTTAATTTTAACTTGTTTTAGGAAGCAAGAGAAACTTAGTATTCTTATATATGTGTGTAGGTAGGTAGATAGATATAGATAGATAGATAGATAGATAGATAGATAGATAGATAGATAGATAGATAGATTTTGGTTTAAATATTTTTTAAAAAAAATGGTTTCAGACACAAGAACTTGTCATGTACACCTTCCCTTTCCCTGAGATCTGGGTGAGGATTAGAAACTGTTCTCATAAGGCTTTGCTCAGCATGTCGCCCCCTCACTGTGATGTAGATAGGTTTGCCAGTGTTTGTACACTGTAGTGTCAGCAAGGTTGGATATGAGTCCTGGAGTAAGATAAGTAAGTGGGAAGGTAGTGTAATCTCATGAAAGCTCCCTGCACCCTAATGACTAAGAGAGTCATTCACTGCATAATGCTGAAGTGGAGTTTTCACAGTTTCATTTGCAGTTCACCTTTCAAATGATGGGCAAAGCAATCAAATGGCAACACATTAACTCAAATACACTCTAGTTACGTATTATTGTTCATAGTGGCAGGTCGTTTTGATTGTTATAAACCACTAAGTGTGATTGCATTGGCACTTAATGAGCGTTAGAGTGGCTGGCAGCGACATGGGAGTCTGACATGCGCCAATCAGGATTAACGCCCTGCTTCACTCCAGACTCTGGTTTGGAGGGCAGCAGTTGCCTGACTATTCACCTCTGTTTTTATCCTGCTGATGCAGCAAAGTTTTCAAAAGTAATAAATGCCTGGGGAACAGAATGACTGGGCACTGTAGGTAAGAGTAATTTTCTAACAGGAATGGACAGCCAAAGTGACCAGATGTCTTAACCACAAAGGCGGACATTCAAGAAAATATGTAGGACATTACCAAATAAACACCAAAAACATTAATATAAATTAGTGATTTTTATTAATGCTCAAAATGGAGGACATTTTGAAATTCCTCCTGGAGAGAAGGTTTAAATGTAGGACATGTCCTGGAAAAGGAGAACGTCTGTTCATCCTGTGGGAACCCTGAGGGATGTCTACTGGGAGGCGAACTGAAGGTTGCATGTTCTCTCTCTCTCTCTCTCTCTCTCTCACACACACACACACACACACACTTCAGCTTGCACAGATGGGGAGTTTTAAATATCTCCTCCATTAGATCAGAGTATTCACCAGGAAGGGGAGGAGGAGAGATAAATGCTGTTTTCTCATTGCTCATAACAAAGGTGTACTAGTGTCCCTTCCAGCAGACTATCTGGTAGAAAAAGATATGCTAAGACCCCCCCCCCCGCCCCGAAATCCTCATTAAAATCTCTGATTTGCTAATAGCAGTACCAAAACAGCAGTGTTTCCTCTATTGATTACTGATCATCAGGAATGAAGGATGGGGTGAGTGGAATGAGATCTGGCAGTTATTTAATCACCATATATTTACACACACACTAACTGGGCAGACAGAAACTAGATTTCAGGTTCTCTTCAATTTTTTTTTTTAAAAATAAAGATCAGGTAAGAGAGCTTTTTATAAACAAAAAGTTATTGGGTGGTGAGTTCTCCATGTAGCCTAACCAAAAGTGTTAAGACATTTATATCTATATGTTGTTACTGTGTGCCCTTGAAGTGGTTTCCCACTTAGGGCAACTAAAGTGAAGCTATCACAGGCTTGTTTTGTCAAGATTTGTTCAGAGGGGGTTTGTCTTCCGTGAGGCTGACAGCATGTGACTTGCCCAAGATCATCCAGTGGGTTTCATGTCGAGCTGGGAATCGAACCCTGGTCTCCAGATTCCTAGTCCAACATTCAAATCACTGTGCCACGCTAGCTCTATACCTATATACAGCAGATAAAATGTAGGACTCAAGATGTCTGAGATCAAGGACTAAAGTAGCATACATAGTACTGTAGTAGGGATAGAATAACTTGTACCCTTGAGACATTTGGAGTACAGCACCCAAAATCCTCAGCAGTATGGCCCAGGGGTCATGGGACTTGTCCAGAACATCTAGAGTACAGCATAATTATAGCACTATGGTTCCACTTTAATTGCCTGTCATCCTATTGAACCCTGGAATTTGTAGAAGCATTAGCTCTCTCTGAGAGAAAATTGTATGTACTCATCTCCAAACTGTAAACCCCAGGATTCCATAGGATGGGACCATAGCAGTTAAACTGGTATAAAAGTGCTATAACTGTATAGTGTAAGGACCTCTGTTTGTCAACTTCTTCATAATTGTATTCAGTAGTTTAGATAGTTTAACTTTCAGTACTAATTTTGGAATTCTTTTCTAATTACTGATGAATACCACTCTAATTTATATCTTGAATGTAAAAATATTTTTAAAAATACTAGGAAATTTGCCTTGCACTCTCTCACACACTGTTTCAGATTAATTTCTTAATGATTGTATGTTTGTATGTGTACTGTATGTTCAGTATTTTATGTATGTGGTCCCTTGTAAAATGTTGATGCTTTCACTTATAATATGAATGAAATAAATGTTTGATCCTGAAAATTTGTTTCACATCAAGGTCTATGAAAAATGAACCAAATCCAGCAATTTTCTGAAAAATATCAGAGTTTGCCATTTGGCCTTGACCTTTCATGAAAATGTTTGGAATAGCATTTTAAATGTAAATATCAACGTTGTTAAAAATGGTTTGTAAATGTGCACTCCAGAATGGAGAGATGTGTGTTCGTGAGGCAATTGAGACGGTTCATAAATTCGGGGTGGGGGGATTTCATTGCTCCCATTGTGTAACACACTATGTTTGGTGGCACTGTTATCAAGCAGATGGATTTGCATAGAAAAAGAGAGACAGACCAACACTTTAAATTTTAGTATATGTGTCCTGTTCCACATAGCTGTGTGCAATGTGAAACTTACATTAGTAGCCTATCTCAACTATTTTACCTTGGAGGAAACTTTGAAATATCTCAGGGAACCCCGACATCAAAATTATTATGATTGAGAAATCTTGGTCTACAGTTGAAAACAGAATAGGTATGAATCCAGAGTTGTTAATCTGCAAAGTAATAGCCAAATTTTGTGGTTATACATTGCTTATTTCCATCTTTTAAGGCTGCATGCCAACTAAATTTCATTAATTTAGATTAATTGTTGCTTTATACAGGCCTGTTCTGTACTCTTTCCTGTGTCATGTACCCTTTGACATTAAAAAAAATATCACTGTATTAATAATGTGGAATATATTACTTGCTCCCTGATGTAGTTCCTGCATTAGCCAGATGGAAATGACAAAAGACAAATATGCACAAATTACTTGTATTAATTTCCAAGACAGGCAGTGTTATGGATAATATAAACATTTGTAATTGTCTTAATAACCTCTCTAGAAAGAATCCAACAACCCTAGCAGTTTGTGATTGGTTTTTGGTTTTTTGCAGCTACTCTCCTGGGGAATTGTTATGCTAGCAAAATGTTAATCAACTGTTTCATTGGCAATATTGAATTTAGAAAGTTAGTAGCTACTAGTTACTGCATGACTTCATTAGTATACAGGAAAATCAGTCATTCTACAGTGATTAACATCTATTCAGAACTCAGAATGTATTATGGGTTCCCAATTATCATAGGAATTAATGCAATCTTTTCAGAGACCTTAAAATATGATAATAAATACAGCATTACTAGCACCTGCAGCTCAAGGTACCAAAGTTATTAAAGATGGTTATAATTATATTTACTATTCTAGAGATCTAGATGAGGGGAAAAAAACAAAATGTAATGAGCATGAATAAAATAGTGATTCTTTATTAAAAGCTTGTTAAAGAAATATATCCTTATACATGCAACATGTAGCAGATATTAGCCTGATCTGCTTTATCACAGAAAAAAAGTTTTTAGAATATTATTTATAGTTAAATGTTGTAGTTAGAAGCTAGGGCTGAGGTCCTGTCCCAGGGCTGTTCCAAGACATTTCTCAAATGGGCATCTGTCATGTACAGCATCTCAATGGTACAGAAATACCCTAAGCCTATCAAGGTATTTTGGCACATGAGGCAGAATATCGCACTTGTGTCCCCTCGACAATAAAAAATAGAACAAGAGTAAATTTTAAAAAATGAGCAATGTCCTGTCTTTCTATAATACCCAATATTTTTCATTTCCTCTTCTGTGGCTTTTGGCCACTCCCACCATCTATTCTTTTCTACATTACATTTAGTGTTTAAGTTTTTATAGGTACTTACCTCTCTTCTCCTAACTTGGCAGCACTGTTTGACTACATACTGTGAATCCCATTTCACAATCCAGCATTAAGCTTGCTTGAGCCCATGGAGTTCAATTGTTATAAGTGTCTTTGAGAATTCCTGGAAAACAGGAGAAGACCCAGCAGACTGGGGAGGGCAAATATTATCCCCATCTTCAAAAGGGGGAAAAAGAGGATCCTAACAATTATCATCCAGTTAGTCTGACATCAATAGCAGGAAAGATTCTAGAGCAGATC
Organism: Sceloporus undulatus; assembly: GCF_019175285.1. Taxonomy (NCBI): domain Eukaryota; kingdom Metazoa; phylum Chordata; class Lepidosauria; order Squamata; family Phrynosomatidae; genus Sceloporus; species Sceloporus undulatus. Next base: position 116,817,483 of record NC_056523.1, on the reverse strand, counting down.
ATTAAACAGAGAGACTGTCAACATCTAGAAGGCCATGCCATAATCACAAAAAGTCAACATGGGTTTCAGAGAAAAAAGTCATGCCAGACAAATCTGATCTCTCTCTCTCCTCCCCCTTTTTGTGACGAAATAAACAGCTTGGTAGATTAAAGGAATGCTGTGGATATAGCATATCTTGATTTCAGTTAAGGCCTTTGCCAAGATTCCCTATGACATTCTTGCAAACTTGAATGACAGCATTGGGGGCATACATATCAAATTTGCAGATCACACCAAATTAGGAGGAATAGCTAACAGGTGATAGCTAAGAGGTGATACGATAGTCCTGTTTAAATACTTGAAGGGATGTCATATTGAGGAGGGAGCTAGCTTGTTTTCTGCTGCTCCAGAGAACAAGACCTGAAACGATGGATGCAAGCTACAGGAAAAGAGATTCCATCTCAACATTAAGAGGAACTTCCTGACAGTAAGGGCTGTTCAACAGTGGAACACACTCCCTCAGAGTGTAGTGGAGTCTATGAAATGAAATGAAATTTATTATGGTCGATGACCAGCATAAAACAATATAAAAAGTACAATATTATACAATGCCCAATATAAAAAACAACAAAAAAACAATGCAAACGGTATAGTACAAATACAATAGGAATGCAGCTTGGAGGCTATAAATTCAGATAAATATATGGAGTGAAATCCCTTCAAATACAAATGCTAGATGAAATCTGTAGAGTAAAAATTAAAAATTAAGACACCATTTTTTGTCTACAAGCTATTGCAGCAACACAAAAACTTGCAGTCTCCTTCCTTAGAGGTCTTTAAAAAGAGGCTGGATGGCCATCTGTCCGGGATGCTTTGATTTAGATTTCCGGCTTGGCAGGTTGTTGGGCTGGATGGCCCTTGTCTCTTCCATGATTCTAAGTGCCCCTAATGCTGTATTATGGCAAGAATGTGGATTTTCATGTCTTGCACACAGATTTTATTGCCACCTTCCCCCTTTCTTCATAGTGCTCCTTTCAGCTTTTATTTTATGGTTCATATTTTTGTCCCAGTGTGGAACCCAAAGGCAGGATCAAGGCCAGATTAAAACAGAGTACAGCTAAAATCAATCATAAATGTAACATAGCTTGTTATAGTATAAGCGAAGATTTAGGTCTCATGATTATTCACTGATCAACTTCTTTGTGTGAGTTTTTTAATCACAAAAGAAGTGATTTGTCTTGTTAAAGGAAAGATTCTTTCCTTTTATATTACTAAAACATTGTTTACAGTGGCTGCCTGATATTTGGGATCGGGACTAAGATTTAGACATATTAAATGCTAATTTGTGTCTCACACTGTGACAGTTGTAGAAATTACTGTGAAAGGTAAGTGATTCGAAAGATAAGCTACTACTTATTTTGGGAGGAATAAGTTTATTTTTGTAGAGAATGGAAGATAGAGCAAATAAACCTCTTTGGACATGTGAATATTTTCTTTTTCAAAGAAATTAGCCTAGCTAAAATTAAGAATGTGTCCATGGAAGTCTGGTACTGAAATCTATGACCGCTCATATAAAATAGACCATCTGTGATTTAAAAATAATCATTTTTAAACATTCTGCATTATAATATGATCAGTCTGTAATGCCTCTCCTGGTAAATAAAAGTATCCTCCCCAGACTCCCTAAGTGTGGGTGCAGCCCACAAAACAATGCATCCCAATTCATTGTACTTTCCATTCATTGTTTTATGAATAGCCCATTAATTTCAACACTAGTAGTACACCATGCATGTAGATCTTTCAGTGGGAGTTTCCCATGTTCCTTGGAGCCTTCTGAACCTATAAAACAATCATTAAACCATGGAGTTTGCATATAAAGTTCCTTACATAACTGTAAGAAGCTCTGTTGCAAAAAGGATTGGCCTCCATAAAATAATAGACTGGAAGATAAATAAGATATTTCACCACATTAAAGAAATGAAGAGGCAAGTCAATAAACAGTGTAATTATGAATTCATTCAGAAAGAAAAATAATGACTTTCTGAAGTGACACGGCCAAATCCAATAACTAACGGTTTGCCAAGCAATAATAATGGTATTTGTATCTCTTTTAATTGACTTTAACCTTTCCCTTCATCTGTGAACTATTAAAAAATTAAAGAGGAAAGTATTTAGAGACACAGATTTACATCAGTGCATGGCTCACATGCTTTTAATGAGGTCAAAGCAATAAAGAGCCTGAGCAGTTTCTGTAGTCTGGATGATGAATGGCTGTCTCATGCAGTGCTTAGTGGAAACCTTACTTTTGCAGCTGTTGTTTGTATATTAAGCTTGAGGTTTTACACTTGAGGGTGGAGAACACTCATGAACAACCCTTATTTCAGCTCCTTCTTCAAGGTGTAACTTTTAAATCATGCAGGTGAAGGCAAATTGAATTGCTATAAAATCAAGCCCAGGGAAATAAATAGCAATTTCATAGTCATGCCAGCAAATCACTGCAGCCCTCATAAACTAGTTTGGTGCTGCACCCCAGTTTACTGCAGGGAAAGGCACACACTTTAGGGGTTCTACCATTCCACCTTTCTTCCAGTTGGGGTTGTTAAACCATGACAATGGAGGGCTCCAAAGGAGCAAATAAAAGCAACCTGGCAGGGTGATACTGTAATTACGATCACTGGGATGTCCCATAGAGTCTGAGAAGTATGTCTTACTAAGATCAGTTGAGTATAGTGTTTCAGTTGAATATGGTATTTCAGCCTAACTTCACCAGTTGCCCCTCATGTGGTTTCAATCCATGCTGTTAAACTGCGTGGTGAGTGAACTTATTGAATAATGTCAGTTTGATCACAGCAGTATTGGGTAATGTGGTAAACTTATTATTATTATTATTATTATTATTATTATTATTATTATTATTCACTTTTATTTATAAAGCACTGTAAATTTACACAGCGCTGTACATACAGTCTTTTAGTCAGACGGTTCCTTGCCATCAGGCTGTATACAGTGAAGTGTATAGTGAAGTAATCTTGCAACTTCCTTAGTTCATGATGTAGCTAGCCCAAATTGGCTCAGTCTACCTCCCATGTTAAATTTTTGAGTAAGAACTGTCATACAGAACTCTTTATGCCACCATAAATGTTGGTAGGTTCCTGGGGTGTAGTGTGGTTTAGGCCTGGTAATCTCTCTCTCTCTCTCTCTCTCTCTCTCTCTCTCTCTCTATATATATATATATATATATATATATATATATACACACACACACACACACACACACACACACACGTGTGTAAAGGTATTTCCCATTGACAAGGACCATTCAGAGACTAAGCTGTGATCATGTGGCCAGCATGATTGCACAGAACGTTGTTTACCTTCCCACTGAAGTGGTACCTATTTATCTACTTGCATTTGCATGCTTTTGAACTGCTAGGTTGGCAGAAGCTCGGACTAGCGACAGGAGCTCACCCCATCATGTGGCCCCTGGGCGTCAAACTGCCAACCTGCCAATCTTTCAATCAACAGAGTCAGCATCTTAACCACTTGAGCTACCACATCCTATATCTATCTATCTATCTATCTACAGTATCTATCTATCTATCTATCTATCTATCTATCTATCTATCTATCTATCTTTCAGTGACTGACCATTAACCTAGGAGTAGTCTTACCTCTCTTGTTACAAATACTTCCAAAGAATGACATCAGTATTCTCATTTTTAACAGGATCATTCTCAAGAGAGTATAGACTTTATACACCTTTAAAAAAACAGTTTCTCACTTTATGATTACATCATCTGCCATGCATTGCAACATACTGCTCCATTTTTCTTCTATTATACATCACTGTGAGTTTTTAGTTGCTGGGACAGAATTATTGAATGTGCCTTGGTAACACAGGATCCAGCTGTAAAGATTGTGAAAGTAAATAGAAGTGAGAATGAAAATTTATCCTCTTTAAGACAGGCCCAACTATGGCTAGTTGGCTTTGCATGAATGGTCATTGCTAAGCAGAGCATGTAACCACGAGTATCCCTCTGTAGACTCTGTTTATATTTGTATTGATTCTTTCTTGCTTATATGTTTACCATCAGAGAGATCTGGAATATTGGCCAGCAGTGCTGCTGTGCCTTCAACACCAGATATAAAGTGATCAGGATTAAAATACAACAACAATGACATAACACAGGCACAGCAGTACAGCAAACAGATACAGATCTTGAAGATGTATTTGGATTATTGACTCTTCTGGGCTGATTAATGTTTCTGCCAGGAAAGAAGATGGTGTGTTAGAGACACTTCACACAAATAAACAAACAAAAAATGCATGTATATGGAGTATAAGACTCATTGTGAATCTTTCAGTGGCATGATAACATTGTTTGAAAAGCCAGTATTTAGAATTTCCAGGATGTTATTCTGCATGTAATACCAAACCATTATTTAGCACAGGGATAGGCAAGTTTTGCTTTTGGTCTTTAAGGACTCGGAGCACATTCCCAGGAAGCTGAAAATGTTGGTATACCCTTTCTGGTTCCAGCCATTCTTGGCTGAAATTGGCTTGGTTGGAGGGGATGTTTGGGGGCTTGTGGAAGACAGGTGACAAAACTAGTCCAATTACTGCATTTTCATTCCATTTTTCCTACTTTAAAATGATTTTTAATGTGAAAAAGAAACAAACCTTTTGTTGAGTAGATTGGAGAAGAGTTTGATGGGGCTGCAAAGATGGGGATAGGAGTCATCTGAGGCTGCAGGCTGCATTTTCACTGCCCCTCACATAGCTTCTGTTGTTACTGTGTCTCTTCAAGTCATTTCCAATATATAGTGACCCTAAAGCACAACTTTTTCTGGGGCTGAGAGTGTGTGACTCACCCAAGATTACCCAGTAGGTTTCCATGGCCAAGCAGGGAATTGAGCCCTGGCATTGCAGGGGGTTGGACTGGATGACCCTTGTGGTCTCTTCCAACTCTACGAGTCTATGATTTTCAGAATCATATTTCAGTGCTCAAACCACTACACCATGTTGCCTGTAGAGGAACACAAAACTTACACAAAGCTCAGCTCACCTTTGCTTCTCTACTTATCTACCTGTAAAAAAGAAGTTGAAGAATTTGCTTCCATTTTAAAAACTAACTAGAATTCGTCATAACATCTACATTTGAATAAACCATGAAATCCTTGACAATATGTTTACCACCCTTATCATGAGAATGCATAGTCCTATGGTGAGCAGTTTCCCTTTGGTGTTATATGACACTGCCAAAAGGTGCTCCGTATTTTTTTCAGAAGCAATATCCAAGAGCACATCCCCCTCTGCATCCTTTCTTTCCATTGGGAAAGCAAAACTAGAAGGGAAAGTTGGATTCTACTTCTTGAAGGTGCACATATCACTTTCAGGAAGTAGTGCTTAAAGTCATGTACTTTCCCTCAGTTCATCTCAGGAAGAGGAAGCCTGAGAGTGTATAGAATGCCTCTCGGAAATTCCTTTTGTCTCTGACCTCATGCTGTTTTTCAAGGTTAGAGAGAAGATTCAGCTCTTAGAACAGTAACATATCCTGGCAAGTTCAAATATTTATTGAGCCTCTTATGCCCCCCATCCCCATTCTTTTAGATCTTTGGCATTGTGGGAAGTAAGCTGGTTTAAATAACCAGGATTAACCATATTTTGAAGTAACCACAGTTTTCTAAGATTGGAAGTAAGAAAAAACAATTGTTACTTTATAAACCTACCATAGTATGTAATAGTGGTCTATTGAGCCATGTTCCTCTTCCAAGTGTTAAACTTTCTCCCTAAACTTGTAGTACAGCATTAGGTCAGAGGCAAAAGGAATTTCTGTGCACTTTCAGATGCTTTCCCTCAGTCCATCTCAGGAAGAGCAAGACCCATTTGTATTTTTGGCTGTCCACAGTATCCTCAGCACTGTTCTTGAGCACCACATTTCAGATGAGTTGATTTTCTTCTTATCCTCTTTTTTCACTGTCCAGCTCTCACATTCATACATGGTGATGGGGAAAAAGTGGCTTGGATGATTCTTACTGTAGTGCTCAGTTGTATATCTTTGCTCTTTATGCTCTTATCTCATGGCTGCCCTTCCCATCCCTAGTCTTCTGATTTCTTGACTGCGGTCTCCGTTCTGATCAGTGTTTGATCCAAGGTATCAGAGATCTTTAGTGTTTTGATTTCCTCTTAGTCTAGGTTGAATTTATGTAAATAATCTATGGCCATTATTTTTGTTTTCTTTACCTTCAGCAGTAAGCTTGCCTTTGCACTTTGTTTAATAATTGTTCCAGACCTGTAATGTTTGCTGCTAATAGTGTGGTATCATCCACATATCTTGGATTGTTGATTTTCCTTCCTCCTATCTTCACTCTTCCTTCTTCTAAGTTTAAATCTGCTTTTGGTATATTTCTTGCACTGAACAAGTGGGGGATAAAATGCAGCATTGCCTGACACCTTTCCCAATTGGGAACCATTCTGTCTTTCAATATTCTATTCTAACAGTAGCTTCTTATCCTAAATATAGAGTTTTTTTCATCAAGACTATCAAATATAGTGGCACTCTCGTGTCTTTAAGAGCTATCCATAGCTTTCCATCATCTATGCAGTCGAAGAAATTGCTTTAGACAATAAAGCACATGCCTATTTTTCTCCTGGAATTCCTTGGTGCAATCCATTAGCCATCATATGTTCACAGTGTGGTCCCTAGTTCCTCTTCCTTTTCTGAACTTTGCTTGCACCTACGAAACTTCTCTCTCTACATATGATTGGAGTCTGTGTTGCAGAATTTTGAGCATAATTTTGCTTGCATGAGAAATGAATGCTATGGTCCTATGGTTGTTGCCGTCTTTTTTGTCTCCTTTGTTGTGTATGGGGATGTATATTGATTGTTTCTGGTCTGTTGGCCACCATTTTGTTTTCCATATGTTTTTACATATATTGGTTAACACTAGAGTTGATTTTATATGTGTAGATCGTAGCAGTTCAATTGGATTATCATCTCTTCCTGATGATTTATTCTTCCCAATTTCTCTTATTTCAGCTTCCACTGCACTTTCTAGAACCATCTTTGTATGGTTCTTCATTCTGAAATCTAAAATAGTGAGCACTTATTACTGGTTAATTTTCTGCAGAAGTCACCATAGAACTGAACTGTTTCACCCTAGGATATTTCCTTGCTTGTCTTAGCTCTTGTTCACCCATTGCAGCATACATAGCACACATAATTCCTCTGATAATTCTGAATGTGTGAACCATTCCTTTGCCATCTCCACTAATTTCCCACCCTTCTGTTTCCTGGTAATTGCAAAATTAATATTGCTTTGTTGTCCCACATTCATGTATATGTATGCCTTCCTGATTTTACAGGATTAGTAGAATTGGATAGTTTCAGAATGATAAATAAGAATCTTCAAGATGTTCTGCATATTTTAATTACTTTTGGGGTGGGGGAATAGTTGCTGCTTGAAACATAGTTTGTTTCCCTGAAAAATATCACAAGCTGAAATCTTTTTAAGTTGGTCAGAATGATTCCCTTGGCACACATCACATGTGCAATGCAATTTATACAGTAAGCTGCATTGTCTAAGAATAGAATTGTGAGGGCATGCATGAATGCTGACTAGAATCCTGCGGGAAATGAAAGCTGCATAAGTGAAGGAGTAAACGTTTTCAAGAAACTGAGAGGGAAATCTTCATTAAAGAGACAGTGACATAGGTAGCCAGCGTCAAATACATTAAAGCAAAACCATTGACCAAGTTTAGAAGAAAGAGCGCTTTATGTTTAAATGAACTGAACCTCTCTAAGATAGCTTTGTATCAGTTTATAGATACCCAATTATTGTTTCTTTAAAACGAACTGTAGTAGATTATGAAGAATTAAAAATACCCTCAAGGATAATTGAAAAAAAGAATCATGTTTACTAATTGACACTATATTTTTTTTGCAAATAGTTTTTTTTAAAGAGCATTTTATTTTTTAATTGAATTTTATGATTTTTCTGTAGAGTTAAGCGGTCTCTCCAGGACAATTCTTAAAAACTGTAAGTCTGAATACAATTTTTATTTCAAAATAAAGTGTTAAGAATGGGTATGTACTGTATGTGACTAAGCATTGCCCTAGACCCTTCTCCAGCACTACTCCACAGTAACTGGGGTAGGATAGTTTGTGTATTGTTACAGTTTGCAAAATTCCATATACAGTAGAGTCTCGATTATCCAGCCTTCGATTATCCAATGTTCTGTATTATCCAACGTCGCTGCTCAGTGATTTCTTTACATTTTCAGAGGACTGAACTGTTTATACAGTACATATTGTACATCACAATGTTGATCAGTGATTTCTTTACATTTTTAGAGGACTGTTTATACATTACAATGTTATTCCTATAACATTACTGCAACGTTACTTTTACTGTTACTGCAATAAAACTTCAATATGTTTGCAATTCATAGTGATTTAAAGGCTTTTCTTGGACCCTCCAGATTATCCAACATTTTCGGCTATCCAACTATCAGCCTGCCCGTTTATGTCGGATAATCGAGACTCTACTGTAATTATTTTTCAATGACTTTTTTTGTTGAAGAAAAGAAGAGGAAAAGGAAAAAAATGGGAGAAAGGACTGGAATGATAAGACCTGATAAAAGAATACAGGTTGAATCTGCCTTATCTGTAATTCAGATATCCAAAATATTCCAAAATCCAAAATTGTCCACATGAGTGACTGAGATAGTGGCACTTTTGCTTTCTGATGTTTCAGTGTACACAAACTTTCTTTCATGCACAAAAATATTTTAAAAAATACTGTGTATAAAATTACCTGTTAATGTTTAGTCTTGGATTCCATCTCCAAGGTATCTTATTATAGATATGCAAATATTCCAAAACTCCAAAATCCAAAACACTTCTGGTCTCAAGCATTTTGGATAAGGGATACTCAAGCTGTACTGGATTTTCAGTGATCTGCCTATTATCTGCCTATCTCTTTGATTGTTTCCTTTTATATCCTTTTCCTTATTAACATGTGCTTTAACTGTGGAAACAGCAGCTACTTGGAAGTAGTAATTTTCTGCTGCTGCTATGATTACTCTTCCTTGGCTTTCTATAGAACTGAATTTTATTTTCGTTCATTTCATCATTCTTTCTGGCTACATCAGGATCAAGAGTCTGAAACCAAACATGTAAGAATACTAAGAACACACTGCTTTATTCATGCCACATCTTTCTTGAGGTTTAAATGGCCTTAATGAAGTAATAGAAATGGATTATCCTGCTGATCAGTCATGTAGAATCCAGAGCTCATTTCCCAGGTTTTCTGCTTTCCCTAGGAGTGATTTCTAATAGAGGGGGCATATGAAGTTATTCACATTTTAATGTCCTTGCATTGATAAAGTCTCTATTAATGGGTAGATGGAACATTTCATCAAGTCTTTGGGTGTATTTTCCCCCCCCCCCCTTTCTTTTGTGTTTTATTTTGTTTCTGTTGTCGCTCATGCTTCACTGTGTATTGCTACTTCCACTGCTTTTGAAATGCCAGGAATATTGGTATAAAACTACTTTTAAATAATAAAATTATTTTATTTAACAAGAAAGCTACTATCAACAAGGAACTAAGTTCTTACAATTTTGCTATGAACCCACTCAGAGAGAGTGAGTCATTTGCTAAATTAGGTATACCCTATAAATAATAGATGGTGAATGAACACATAGATAGGTAAATCTCATTCATTCAATGGTTGTGCTCTAATTGGGACTAACAATAAGATGCAAGCCATTGTGAAGATTTTTGAGACCAGCGCTTAACATGGGGTGAGCGCTAGTAAAACGCTGCTAAAACGTTTGGGAAGCACATGTCTCTGAAAGACTGATATGCTTTCTAAACATCAGGGAATCATCAGCTCCCTTCAGCATCCTTGAATCGTTCAGAGAGCAACAATTTCCTATGAATGCAAAGTTTCCGTTCATAGGAAATTGCTGCACCCCAAACGATTCATGGATGCTGGAGGGGAGCCGATGATTCCCTGACATTTAGGAAGTGTGTGAGCCTTTCAGACACACATGCTTCCTAAACGTTTTAGCAGTGTTTTTCCAGGACTTACGCTGGTCTGAACATTTTCTATGGACCTTACCACACAGGGCTCCTGGCTTGGGACAAGAACTGTCCAAAAGGAGCCGGGAAGGGAACTGCACACAGGAAGTCCCTCACTTGTTCTGTTTCCTTCCCTTCCGTTCCGTCCCAGAGGTGGCAATTTTTGGGAACAGAAGAGAACGGAACAGAACGAGGGACTTCTGTGTGCGGTAAAATGCATCCCCCACTCGTTCTCCTCTCGTTCCCGGCCCCTTCCTTTCCGTTCTCGTCCCGTTCCATGGAGCTCCTGTTGGTAAGGTTCTATGTCTACTACTATAATTTTTTCCCTTTTAGGTCATGTGACTTCCTCTTTCTTTTCCTTCCACCACCCTCTCCTTGTTTTATATTTGCCTCCGTGACAGTGTTGCCAATTTCGGGAGTTTTACAAGGAAATTGGGATTTTTAAGTGCTTTCCGTTTGATTTCTGTGTCTGGCTCTATTCCGGGAAGATTCAGGGACATTTCAGCTCCAGCCCTGAGAGGGAGAGGCTACCAGAGCAACCAATCCTGTTTGGAGTCAGACTCATGGTTTTCAGCCAATCAGAGAGGAGAGTGGTCCCCTCCCCGCCCTCAGGAAAAGCTCAGCTAGGGCTGAGCTTTATGTGTGTGTGTGTGTTGTGGCTCTGAGGCTGTGAGTTGCAGCCTGTTGCTGCGAGGAGTGAGGGAGGTTTGGCTTGGCTTGCTGTGCCTGTGGCTGGCTTGCCAACTGCCTGCCTGCCTTGCCCTCTTTCTTGTCAGATTGTATTGGTTCTTATTCAGATGTCAAGATGGTTGGATCGCTTGGAGGTATCTCATATTGTTGCCTGTCTTCTTCTAGGCACCCAGGCTAATTGGGTTAATTGACTATATATATATACTGTATGTGTATATATATATATATATATATATATATACGCGCACACACACATACACACATAATATTTACATAAATAAAGGTTAATAATAATAATAATAATAATAATAATAATAATAATAATAATATATACATAATATATACACACACACACACACACACACACAGATACATACATACAACACACACATATATCGATACACATACACAAACACACACAGATATATTGCAGGATTCCCTGGTTTGACAAGGGAATTGCCTGCACACTTCCAGATCACAGCCCCAGAGAAAGAGTCTACAGCATATCAGTGTTGCCAATTTAAGTCCACTTCTTCAGGTGCATTTGGATTTAATAATGATAATCATGGTGATGATGATAGATAGATCTTGTAGCACCTTTGAGACTCACTGAAAAAAGTTGGCAGCATGAGCTTTCCTAGACTTAACGTACTTCCTCAGATGCATGGGAATTGTAGTTTATTGTGGCACCAGAGCTCTCTCACAAAACTACAATTGCCAGGATTCCCTAGCACTGAGCCAGGGCAATTAAAGCAGTCTCAAACTGGATTATTTCTGCAGTATGGCTGGGACCTTGAGCATTTTTAATAACTAAGGTCCAAAAAACACTGCAGAAATAATCCAGTTTGAGACCACTTTAACTGTCCTGGCTCAGTGCTAGGGAATCCTGGGAATTGTAGTTTGTTCTGGCACCAGAGCTCTTTCTGATAGAGAAGGCTCAATGTCTCACAAAACTACCATTCCCAGGGTTCCCTAGCACTGAGCCAGGGCAGTTAAAGTGGTCTTGAACTGGATTATTTCTGCAATGTGTCTTGGACCCAGCTCAGGCTGCATCTTCACTCCAGAGACAATCCAGTTTCATACCGTTTTAACTGCCATGGCCGAGTGCTATGAAATCCTGGAAATTGTTGTTTGTTGTCACACCAAAGTTTGGTGACAGAGAAGGTTAAATGTCTCACAAAACTAGAATTCCCAGGATTCCATAGCACTGAACCAGGGCAGTTAAAGGGGTGTCAAACTGGATTATGTTTGCATTGTGGTTGCAGCGTAACACATTTCTATTTAGCACAAAGCTTCCTGGACTCCCTTCATGCCAAAAGTAATATCTTAAAAGTATTAGAAGGACTGAAAGATTCTTAGGTTGGTTCAGTGGTAATTGTAAGAGTTGAAATAAGTTACAATTATTTTTTATTCAATTGTGTTTACTTTTATTTGCAAAAGATCCGCCATATTAACATTACGGGGACTTTCTGGGGATCTTGACTGAATATTCCGGGTAATATTGGGGGATTCTGGGGATTTTGGTAAAACATGCTGGGGAAGATCTTTGAGACTTGTTGGCAACACTGTTCAGTGACATAACTAGGACAGGCCCTTCTTGGGAGTGGTTAGAACTGTGCATGCCTAGCTCAGTGCTTGGGGGGTACAGTGGGCCCTTGGTATCGCCTGAGGTTTGGTTGCAGGAGATACAGTGGGCCCTTTGTATATGCGGGGATCCATTCTGGACACCCCCCCCCCCCCCGCACTGCATATGGGAAAAAATGTGGGACCTCAATTCCCATCAATTTCAATGGCAACGTGCTCCCGTGCATGCCATTTTGTCCCTCCAGGCTTGCCGTTTGTGTAAGCTCAAGTCCACATACGGCCAGCCCGTGAATGAGGCTGGTGGACTGTACGTATATAATGATATATTTACCATGTTATGATGTTAAAAGTTTTTATTTCAAAGTTGGAGTCAATATTTTTGTACCAAATCTGATTCTTGCTTCATGACTCCAATTCCATAGCCCTGGTTAACAACTCTGAAATCTGAAAGATGAGATAAATTGAAGTGGTACTTAAGAGAACCAAAGAAAATATTATGCCATTCAATGTTTTGTAATTGGCTATAGCAAGTCTCACTGTGTCAGATGGGGGAAATACATTTCCCCCCTGCCTTTACAATGTTAGCCGCTTATATAAAAGAATTTAAACTGGTTTGTGGTTCTTCATAACTTTTTTACAAGTTAGATTGGGGAGTCATATTTCTGCTCTTATCTGATTCATATAGTAAAGCTGTTACTGTTTAATGCAGTTTTTGTGCCTGTAAGCAAAGCATCTATTATACAAACGACATCTGTTAGCCATCTTTTCTGAGAGACATTTTATCCTTTCAGACTGAAAGCCACTGTCTTATTACTGTTATTTTTTCCCTTGCCCATGATAAGACAGTATATTGACTGTCATTTAAAACTTAAAGGAACTACAGTGACAGACAAATGCCCTAGACATCCCTATTTCTGTCACTCTGTATACAAATGGTTTCAGACTAGTTTCTCTCTTTTCCTTTAGACCAAGAGCCTCCAGGTAATCTTCTCAATTAGTCCCAAGGGCTTTAGAGAGGCAAGGAACTGCAATTCTCTTAACAGCACTGAAAATTATAGGTTCAGATAAAATTAAGGTTGATGCTTTAACCAATCTGGCAAAGGAAAAAGAGACAAAGAATGCTGGCCCTTCGGGCTTATTATGGGGCAGAGGGAAATATGTGATTGACTTTTTCAGAGAGAATTGTGTTATTTCCCTTTTGGTGAATTAAAGTAATAACTGGCTTCTTTTTATCCATCTTTCGGGCGATACGTATGTGTATGTGAGAACATTTTTTTAACACATCTTTTTCTTTCCCCCTGTCTCTTTCTCCCTTGCCAGTGCTGCCACTCAATAAACTTCCATAGATTCAGCTTTGCCTGTCAGTGGGGAATCTTGGAAAGAGGAACATTTCAAATGAACTTTTTGCCTTGAGCCAATTATTTAACCATTTAAGCTACAAATAATTTAGGTCATGAGTTATTGTTTCTTCTATGAGTATATTGTTGGTATTTTATAATGGATATAAATATGCTATTTATTTATTTATTAGATTAATAACATTTCTTCCATATTGGATCCCAGTACTACGTCAAACGTATATAGGTATTATTATTATTATTATTTTTATTATATTAGAGTTTATTTGAGAAAGGCGCGGTATTTAACACAGCGCGGACGAAATCGTTTAGTTAGAGTTCCCGGCCCTCAGGCTTAAAGCTAAGGAGACCGACACAAAAGGAGAAGGGAGTGGTGGTGGGGAATGGATCAGGTCCAGCAGTTCTTCTCCACCTCCGAGGCCTGGACCAAGGCAGATGGACTGGAGGAAGGGCTTGGCTTCTTCTTAGGTATGCATTTCACTAGTATACATTTCACTAGTAGTGCCTGAAAAGCGATCACAAAGAGGAGCAATGTACTGTATGTTTCTTAAATTATTCTTTGCATATTTATATGTTGCTTTTTAAAAAAATTATGAATGGAAATCTTGAAACCATCTATGCTGGAGGAGGAAGTTAATGCAATCTGTGGTTAAGTGTGTGTGTGTGTGTGCATGTGTGTGTGTGGTTTAGTAGAATTATATACTGAATTAGAATCTGAATTAGTGGTATTGCCATTTCAAATATATAAAGCCAGTAAACTCTTATCAAAGTTAAAGATTTTTGAGCTCCTATAATAAAGATTTAGATTTATTTTTCTGTGTCAGTTCATTCACTCACTCACACTCACATTCACACACATACACGAAACCCTTCCAAGCTCTAAAAACCAGTTAATCCTTTGGCTATGTTGTGTCTCATAGCTGCATATGCTTAATTAAAAATTCATCATATTTCTAGAAGATGATGAACTACATTCGTTTCATGCATTATCTCTTTAACTCTATGCCATTTCTTTATTTCTGCAAACTACTAGTAGAATAAAGTGGTGTAGATAGTTGGTAGATAGTTTTCAGGACAGTTAATTCATGGTTAATTTATAAAAATAGAGCTGCCAAGGGTCACAGCAACTTGATATTCATGCTTTTGAGCTGAAAGCCCTGTGCCCTTAGCACCCAAGGATGGTTTGTAAATATGAAGGAGAATTACATTTGCATAGATTCAGGATTATTCCTGTCATTAAACATACTCTAGGATTTAATTACTGGATTGAAAACATCTTCAGAGCTACAAACATCTTTGCCTATAATCGAATCTTGGCTGGTATTGGAGGGGCTATTACCTCCAATGCACATCTTATCATTCTTTAACATTTGTATTGGAGGTTCTTCCCCAACAGGAAGAGGACATCCCAGTGTCTATGCCTAGGTTGTGTTCTCTATTTAAGGAGATTTTCTGTTTCCCTTCTCTTCTGATCCTTTGCCTTCTATCCAGGATATTACATTTTCAAAGCAGATTTTAATCAGTTGCTCCAAGCCTTTTAATGGTTTGATTTATATGATGTGTTTTGAACTATATTAAATATAGCTACATATAAATTTCAGCACTATTAGAGTAAAAAGGCAGATTCTATGTGTTCTTAAATAATTAACCCTTCACATTCCCAGCACATCTCCAATGATTGCTGGTGAGTTTTATAAGCATTTTTGCAAACTCACAAAAGAGAGAAGATATCTCATTGATAATTACATCTAAAGGAAATGTGAACAGCCACTTAATTCTTTAGCCAAATATAGTCCAATAAACATAGTCTGGTAAAATTTCCACACATCTGGGGCTGTCTTAAGGGCATCAAATGTTTGAATGAGGGTTTCAGTTTGCTGGCTCCAAACCTATCTATATCTTGTGATGAGGTTTCTTTTTGATTGCAAAACAATAGATTCCAAACACAATGGGTGATGCCAGCTCCCTACCAAGATAAACTGAGTTCATTTAGCTGCACCAATTTTGATCATTTTTATTTGTAATTAAATATGGAAAAATAATCACAGCTAAATGTTACAAAATAGTAGCCAACTGAAATATGTTTTAAGCAGCAGTACAATATGTGCAAGAATTCACCCTAAACAAGGATAAAATTGAAATAGTCAAAGATTGATCAAACATTGATGAGAATGGAGACTTCAGTAAAGAAATCAGAAGAAGACTAGGATTGGGAAGGACAGCTATGAAAGAACTGGACAATATCATAAAATGTAAAAATATAATTCGGAACACTAACATGGGGCAATCCAAACCAATGTATTCCTCATCACCATGTACATGTGTGAGAACTAGATAGTGAAAAAAGCTGATAGGAATAAAATCAACTCATTTGTTATGTGGTGCTGGATAAGAATGCTGAGGATACCATGGACAATTAAGAAGACAAAGAACTGGGTTCTAGAAAAGATCAAACCTGAACTCTCTCCAGAAGTCAAGCTGACTACTATATATACTCTACTATAAGTTGACTGCATGTATAGGTCGAGGGCAAGTTTTGGAGCCAAAATTATGGATTTTGATATGACCCCTGGATAAGTTGAGGAAAAAACTTAGGGGCATGTAAAAAAAGGTTCTTAAAGATGAAACAAAGGAAAACAATGCCAAAGAACTTACAAAATCCCAACAGGCATAACTGTTTGTGTTCAATCTATGGCTGGATGGATGAGAGAGTAAAGTGGGGTCAGTGCTTCCAGGACAGATTACTCTCTTCTCTTTCACCAGGGGATGGTTCCTTTTTAAATCAGAGTCAAAGTATGGTTATTTACATTGACCCGTGGATAAGATGACTCAGGGGGGTTTTTTGAGTCAGTTTTTTAACTTATACATGAGTATATAAAGTAAATTGAAGTTGTCATACTTTATATACATGAGTATATACAATAAATTGAGGTTGTCATACTTTAGCCACATAATGAGGAAGAATGAATAATTAGAAAAATAGGAAAAGTGGAAGGCAGTAGAAAGAGAGGAAGACCACATGCCAGATAGTTAAGACTTAAATCAGTTAGAAGTCAAAGGTATAGCCATGTTAGTCTCAAAAATCAGTATGCAAAGGGATCTCATAGCATCTTTGAGACTTCTGCATCTTAGGAAGCAGGCTGAAGCATGAAAGGTCATGCTACCAACCTTTTTCTTTCAGATAGTCTCAAGGATGCTACGAGATCCCTTTGCAAACTCAGAATCTGCCTGGGCAGAGACACTGAGGACAGAGGGGATTGGAGATGCTTCATCCACAGGGCAGTTAACGACAAATCATAATATGTGCAATATGCTACAAAACTACATGAGAGTGCAGTCCTGTACCCTTTAGCTGGGAATAAGTCCCACTGAACTCAGTGGAAATAGTTTCTAGACAGACAGACACACTATGAATTACCTGTGGAAAACCATTGCTCAGCAAGAAATCTTCTTGATTCCAATGTATGGTAGAGAGTACCTTTGAGTGAGCTGAGTGACACAATATGGGCCATGATATCTGTCTTATTCTCCCCCAATTGAAGCTAAACTTGAAGTACAATCAGTCAGTTCTTTTAGGCACTCCACTTCCATCGCACTCCCTCAAACCCCACTCCACATCCCTGTTGACTGATTGTACTTTTGACAATGTTTCTGATCACTCCAGTTTTTATGTAGGTATAGTTATAACTTAAAGTTTGACCGCAGCATTTTGGAGAGAATCTGAAAAGCCAGTATAAATGTAAATGTAAAAAGATACAACTCATTCTGTCTTTTGAAATTGTTGGTGTGAAAAGAGCTCAACAGTGTTTTATTTAAACAAGGCCTGCTTCAACCTTGATTGACTTGTAGTAAATTGCCTGGTACGAGAGGCAAAAGGAAGTGGATAGAAAAATGGCAATCAGCACCAAATGTTTCACATATTGATTGACAAGCACCAGAGATGTGCTAGAGTAAGATAAATTGGCCAACGGGACCCATCTTGACAGCTCCTGAGATGGGAAAATTGTTCTTGTTAATTTGCTGCTGGAACCTTGTCATTTATGAGGATATACATTTGAGCGTCTTCTAATTGTGTAAACAAAGTTTGGGTATGTACATAGCATATTTCAAGCATGGATTTTGTGTGTTTTTAATTTTTTCCCCTTTAAAAAATGTAGAAGGAGACGTAAGATTAAATGTGTGAGAGAAAGAGCATGAGGGAGTGTGAAAGCAGCTAATTTAAAGAGCAGCCTTCCCTTGAAATACAGTAAATTACTCTGCTGTCACTGAGGAGTCCATCTTCAGGCTTGCATGAGAGAAAACAGTGCCTCTGTGAGAAGTCTGAAATAAGCTTTAAAAAGTTTCTTCAGTCAGGTTGTTTCCATCACAATAGTAAGGTTCAGTGAAAGGATATATCTTAGTACAGTATATAATTTAATTAATAATAATATATATACAGTGGTACCCCGGGATACGAATTGACTGCGTTACGAAATTTCCGGGTTACGAAAAAATTAGATTGGAAAAAACTGTTCCGGGTTACGATGTTTTTTTCGGGTTACGAATTTTTTTTCAGCGCAAAATTGAAACGCGCGGCTTTCCAGCGCTAACGGAAAGCCCTTTTCGGGTTGCGAAATTACTCGGGTTACGAACGGAGTGGCGGAACGAATTAAATTCGTAACCCAAGGGAGCACTGTATATATATATATAAAGCTACATTTTATCGTATAATTGCTTAGTACAAAAATGATGGGGTAGAGGTGCAGATGCGTGTGTATGTGTTTGTGTGTCATTGGCCTCTCAAGTATATTTTATCATAACATTTAAAAAAAAGATCCTTTACTTTTTTGTAACATTTCCCATTAATTTAAGCACCTAGTACTGGTAGTTCAATGCAGGTGCTGATATCTAGGTCCATTTCAATCTGGCTTCAGACCTGGCTATGGGACGGAGACAGCTTTGGTCGCCTTGATAGATGACCTCCTCAGAGAACTGGACAGTTGGAGTGTGTCCCTGTTGGTCCTGCTGGATCTCTCAGAGGCATTCGATATCATTGGCCATGGTATCCTTCTGGGCCATCTTTCTGGGATGGGACTTGGGGGCACTATTATGCATTGGTTCTGGTCTTTTTCGGAGGGGCAAACTCAGAAAATGGTGTTGGGGGACTTCTGTGCGACTCCTTGACTGCTGGCTTGTGGGGTCCCTCAGGGTTCTGTTTTGTTCCTCATGTTATTCAACATGTACATGAAACTGCTGGGAGAGGTCATCCAGAGTTTTGAAGTGAGGTGTCACCAGTATGCTGATGACACCCAACTCTATCTCTCCTTCTCTCTGTTTCCAAAGAAGCTGTCTCTATACTGAACCAGTGTCTTCTGTCAGTAATGGAGGGCAAACAAATTGAAGCTTAATCCAGACAAGATAGAGGTGCTCCTGGTCAGTCATAAGGCATATCAGGGAATTGGGGCTTTGCCTGTGTTGGATGGGGTTACACTCACCCTGACATCTCAGGCTCGCAGCTTGGGTGTGCTCCTGGACTCCACTCTGAGTCTGGATGCCCAGGTCTCAGCAGTAGCCAGGAGTGCATTTACACATCTTAAACTTGAGCGCCAGCTGCGCCCATTCCTTGAGATGTCAGATCTGGTGACACATGTCTTGATTACATCCCATTTGGACTACTGCAATGCATTCTACATGGGGCTGCCTTTGGAAACTGTCTGGAAACTTCAGTGGGTTCAAAATGCTGCAGTCAGAATGCTGACTGGGGCCAGTTATTGGGAGCATATAACTTCCTTGTTAAAACAGCTCCACTGGTTATCTGTTCGTTTCTGGGCATAATTCAAAGTGCTGGTCATGACCTATAAAGCCATACACAGTTGGGTCCAGACTATTTGAGAGACTGTATCTCCCTATATGAACCTGCAAGATACCTAAGATCAGACATTGGACTACCCATCGAGATTACAGGCTCTTCTGGTGAGGATGAGAGAGAGCCTTCTTAGTGGCTGCTCCCACCCCCAGGAATGCCTAAGCTGGCCCCCTCCCCGCTGGCCTTTCGCCAGCAAGTAAAAATACTGTTATGCTGGTAACATAAATACTGTTATGCTGTTTTGGTATATAATGCATAGCAGTGTGGTTTTATGGAGCAGGTGGGTTTTTAGTCTGTTTTTAACTTGTGTATATTTTATGTGATTGTTTATATAAACATTTAAATTGTTTGAATTCTACAACAATTTTAAAGGTTATATCTGTGGCCCACCTTGTGTCCCTCCATGGAGAAAGGCAGGATATAAATGAAATAAATAAAATAAAATACAACAAATAAATAGTGGTTTGGCTAAAAAATTCCACTTACTGTATATACTCGACTATAAGTCAACCTTGTGTATAAATCAAGGGAAGGTTTGGGGGCTAAATTTATGGAATTTGGAATAGCCTGTATATAAGTCAAGGGTAAAACTTAGGGGCATGTAGCAACGGATGTAAAGGATGAAGGAAAGGGAAAATGATGGCAAAGAATGCCCCTATTTCCTATCCAGGCATTCAAAAAGGCCTATAGTAGCACCACATTAGAGAGAGTAGAGTGGATCAATGCTTGTTTTAGGCTCTCTTGGGATGGACTAAGTTCTTTCCTTTCACCACTCTACTCAGAGAAGGAGATGGTTCCTATTTTGATAAGAGTAACTGTACTTACTTTGACCCAGGTTTTTGGTGTTGATTTTTTGACTAAAATTTCTAGTATGTACAGTATATTATTTTATGTTGTTGTTGTGTGCCTTCAAGTTGTTTTGACTTAAATTCTAAGGCAAACCTATGATGAATGGAGTTTTCTGGACAAGACTTGTTCAGAGGGGCATTGTTCTTGCTTTCCTGTGAGGCTGAGAGAGTGTGACTTGCCCAGGGTCACCCAGTGAATTTCAGACCCTAGTCTCCAAAGTCATAGTCAACAGTTCAAACTGCTACACAATATTAGTTCCCTTATGTAGTTTTGCTGTAATTTAACTCTATAAAATGATGTTGAAAAGCAAATGTTTTGGGCTGAAGAGTAAATCTTGAACTTCTATTTATGTTTGTCATCCCAGATATTAAATGTGTGGCTGTTTCGTTATCTCTCAGCTTTAGGTGTGTTGCCTATCCCTTATGGGGTTATTTATCTCTACAATAACCTGTTTTTGATTCAGTAGTGTTGGACTATTTTCTCCATACCCCACTGCTGATGAGTAGAACATTACCCAACACATATGTGTATAGACAACTAACAAATGATGACAGCCACTTTGGGGAGTGCTGCAGATGGTAGCTGTGAAACCTTTTAAAAAGCATATTTTTGGCCATAAATCCTGTAACCAAAGAAGTCCAAGAACATAATGCAAAATCATATTCAAGTATGAAAATGATCCTGGGTTCACATACTGCCCCATCTCTCTTGGTATGGCCATCAGGAGCTTGGAAGTTTCTACTTCTTTTTCAGAGCAACCACAGCATGCTGTACTAAACTGTGTTGATTAACACTGTAGTTAATCATAATTGTGATTAGTGGACATGATCCAGTTTTATAACTTTAACCTTTAGACTACAGTTGGCCTGTTTCCACCCCTCCCATATGTACATATTTTTCCTTCCCCTTGAAGTTGTTGTTCAGTGATACATCTGTGTTGGAAATGTTAACCAAGGCTGTATCTGCACTGCAGAAATAATGCAGTTTGACACTGGCTTAACTCCCATGGCTCAGTGCTAAGGAATTCTGGGATTTGAAATTTGTTGTGGCACCAGAGCTCTCTGACAGGGAAGGCTAAATAGTTCATGAAACTACAAATCAGCATTCAGTAGCATTGAGCCATGGCAATTAAAGCAGTGTCAAACTGCATTATTTCTGCAGTGCAGATTAGTCCCAAGTTGGAACTGGGTTAGCAAACAGCTTTACGTTTGTCATTTTCATACAAGAAGGCATGAATCCCAGACTGTGGAAGGTGATAATTTCTGCCAATCCACCCCCTCCGCCTGCAGTTTCTTGAGCCTAGAGGTTAGAAGTAATGAATTAAAAGTAATTAAAAATAAATTAAAAGTAACTTGTAATACATTTTGTTTATGTTTTAACAGTGGGTTGGCAATGAACCTCTTAACAAAGTTAAAACTCAGAGGTAATATAAATAAGGATGGATGAAAAAGAATATTTGTATGCAAAAAGTAATGCTTTCTAGTTCATTTAAAAAGTTATCTTTAAAGGCTTTTAAGGTAGTTTTTAGAGGGTTTTTTGAGTGGAACTTTTCAAGTTTTACACCACTTCTCATCCGTCACAAAGATAATTTTTTAAAAAACCACTTGAGTGTACAACAAGCTATATTTTAAACATTGTAGTCAGCGACAAAAATATAATTTCTTTTTTAAATGTTGTAACCAAGTCATGGAAACAAATTATCTTTTAAAAAATAAAATTTTAGGCCCTACTTGAATGATCTCCTGTACTATTCACAATAATATCCCAGCCACAAGGGCAGAGGGCACTAGAGAGTGGATGGGAAAGAAGTGAGTGTGAATTCGATTCATGGAAGGAAAGTTAGGAAGTTTGCTCAAGTTACACATGTTAACATTATGGTACAATCATTTGATTTACTTTCTACTATTTAATTCTCTGCTTAAATGGAATGAGTTAAGATATTTAAGGAGTTTAAGAATTAATGTGAGATAATTATATATCAATAAAGTGAAATTATTTTTGCTGTTGTGAATCTCTCCACATACATTATGAAGCTGTGATGTTTTTTAAAATTAGTGAATTTCCAAAACCTTACTTCAGGGGAAGCCTTAAGGACACTATCGCATGGGGTTAAAAGACTTTTGAGACTTTTAAAAATGTCCACCGAAGCAGCTTGGATGACCTAGGCTGCTTCTGGGATGAACCCAGGTGGTGATTCGGCTGCGATTTATGTATGATAGGAACCGGCTGCCTCCTGAATTAGCACTGAATTCAGGAAAGGGAAGCTGGTCTTATAACCCCACATGATAGGGAAGTTTATTCTTGAAGACTGCAAGGAGTTAACAAAACTTTTGAGTGTTTTAGTTGGAAATTTCAAATTAGTCTGTTTGTGACATTGGCATTGTCTAGCATGAAAAATGCTAAATTGTTACAGCTCTGAATATTCTCATCTTACTTCCAAAAAGCGTGATATTTCCCACCTACTACTAACTCTAGCTGCTTGAATCACTAATTATTGGTATGATTTCAAAAGATTTGTAATTCATACAGTGTATATAGTAATCCAGAAAGGGAATATTTTATGAAAACATATTTTATGGAAAATAATGAATTTGAGATAGCGTTAATAGACAGCCTGTCCATCCTGAAAACTTAGGGAAATTATAAAGAAAATTATTTACGAGAAATATCCTCTTAAAATTATATCCCAATCTGCCCTCTTAAAATTCCCTCTTAAAATTATACCTGAATCTGTTTATAACAGCTGAAATCTAGTAGGTGTCACAGTCTCTTTCTGCTTAACATTTAACTCACCATCTTCACTCACAAAAAAAGAAAGAAAGAAAAAACAGCTAACAAAACCAACAAAAAGGCTTTCAGGTTGGAGATTTAGCATTTCCAAAGTGAGGAATCACCAAGATGAGCTGATAGCCTGTCCGTATGCTCTTTCCCCACACGTGTCTGGATGGTATATTTGGCTGCTCATCACAGAGACCATAGTAAGGCAGAAAAGGAAAAGGCATTTTCTTTACATCAAGCTTTAACTTTTCCTTGTTCAACGTGCTTTTGCTTAACTTTTTGTTACAGTCGGACCTTAGTACCTGTGGAGATCACATTCCAGACCCCCCTGTAAATGCCAAAAACTGAAGGTCCTCAGGTCCCTGAGTAGTGATTTTTTAAAAAATAGACAAAGACATTGGACTACTAATAAGTCACTAATGTTTCAGAGTCAAAGAAATTAATAGTAAAAAAATCACTATTCTGTCTTTTTCTGCGACCTGGGGACCATATAAAATTTCTCAAAATGTGAATTTCACGAAGTCAGTAGCCAAACCTACTATATTCTTGTCTTGTTAAATAATCTTTCTTATTTTAGTTAAAGAAGGATAAATAATAAAAATAATTTGCAAGTAAAAGTAAAAGTGAAGGTTTTGCAGCTGCTGAATGACTTTTTGGGAGATTAGATTCTATAATGAGAAGATATAACCTTCATTTTACAAAATCTGTTGCTGTCTGGGGGAAAACATCACTGAATAAGATTAGAATATTCTTTCCTTTCTTGAAACCATTACAGTTGCAAGCTGATTACTTGGCATATGCTTAATGATATCTTCATAGCTGGGAAACAATAATTTGTTACAGTTAAAAGAAATAAGTGAGAGACCTAGTGAGAAAGCTCATATTTAATTCTGCATATTTATTTTTAGATATCTGTGACTTCATCTGTCGCTTTCAAAAAAAGAGTCATTTTTACAAAGCATGCACCTATGGCTGCCCCATTCTTTAGATATAATATATGAAAGGGCCTCTTTGGGGCAATAACTTTATTAGGGTTGAGCTGAAGTTGACTTGAGAGATCTTGAGCATGGTATCTTGTGGTTTACTCTCAACTCCTTACATTTGGATTAACTCCATAGGACTGGAAGAATGAGGTTTTCATCCAATCACTGTGCTTTTCCCTTGGTTGAAATCCCATCCCTCAAATGGCTAAGTGACCCAAGTACAAGCCCAGTGAGTCAAGTACAAGTTTTCGGGTAGGATTCCAAACCCTCATCCCAACCAGGAACCCATCTGGCTTTTTGCATCTAAAAGACTGTATTACCGCCCTATGCCCCTCTTTGTCTAGGAAAAAGAAGGGTCAGGAACCTCCCTAGGATTTGGCATTGCTGGACATGGGAGTTTTTTGGACATAGCATAAGTGCATGAAAATAGCCCTCTGTGTTTCATCCTGAAAGGTACATGCACATTCACAAATTACTAACAGAGAGATTCCACCCAAACATTAGGAAGTACTTTCTGACAGTAAGAGCTGTTTGACAGTAGACTGTGCTACCTCAGAGAGTGGTGGAGCCTCCTTCTTTGGAGGTTTTGTAATAGATGCAGGATGGCCATCTATCAGGAGTTCTTTAATTGTTGGGGTCTATGATTCTTTAATTCTCTATCAGGATGCTGGTCTGTGTATTTTACATACTTAAGCATTGCATACATTTTTAAATTAAAGAAAGACCTATGAACAAGACCAGAGTGAAGCAGCTATGACAATAAGCAAATAGTGGATGTCATGAAAGGGAAGTAAAACGCTAGTTATTTGCTTTATTATTGTATTTTAATTGTCAGGGATGGAGACAAGCCTTTGTGGCATGTTCTGCCTCATGTGCCACAATTACTTCACTGGCTTTGGGTACTGTTATACCTTGGCTTGGGTGAATGAAAGAGAACACCATTTGCAGCTCTGCTTCAGGGAGTAAAATACCTTGGGCCACCCCTTCCTGCAATTATGCATATAAAATACTGCTCCTAGGTTCTTGAAGCGTGGTTTGAGCACATTCACTTTGAAGTGGCTCTTTTTCTCTGCTAAATGGAGAACGAAGGTATTTTAGCTGACAGTAAAACAAATAAATATTTTTTTCTTCATTAAAAATTATGATTTGGCTAAGCCTAGCTTGGAAAGAGCTTGAGAACCAGCATGGTGTAGTGGTTTGAGTGTTGGACTATGACTTTGGAGACCAAGGTTCAATTCCCAGCTCAGCCATGAAACCCACTGGATTACATTTGGCAAGCCACATGCTCTCAGCCTCAGGGGAAGGCAATGCCAAACTGCCTCTGAACAAATGTTGCCAAGAAAAGCCTATGATAGGTTTACTTTAAAGTCGCTGTAAGTTGGAAATGATTTGAGGTCATGCAACAACAAACTGGACAGAAAAAATGGAACTTCTTTAAGATATAATCAATCAACCATGTTATGCATAGATAGTTTACATCAAAACCTAAGGCATGCTGAATCACACAAAAAGTTAGTCTAGTTCTCTTCCCATATGAACCATACAGATGCCTCTGGGAAGCCCACAGGCAAGGATAACAACCCTGTTCACATTCCTTGGTAACTGGTATATGACTTCTGGTGGTAAAGGTAATATATAGCTGCTGTGATACATGGCCTTTGATAGATCTCTTCCCTATTATTCGTTCATTATTATCATTGTCATAATCCCTCTTTCAGATACTGGGCTCCAGGCACACCATTACTTTCCAGTGTGTCTGAAGTGTGATTCATTTTGAAACAGCTTCTTAGTTGCACAGTAAGGAGTGCTTTTTCAGGTGCTCCCCCCTGCACTGTTTTAAGGCAGAAGGGACTACCAGCCTGGTCTGTATGCACTGCTGATACCACCTGCCAGATGATTAGCAGGTGAACTGCAGCCTTCAGCCTTGTCAAGTCAGTCTTGTAGAAATTAAAATCCCATCTGGCTCTAAATACTGACTCTGGCTTCTCCTTTGTCTGAGCAACTTGTCTCACAGTGCAGGTTGAGCTGCCACAGAAACACCTTCTGACAAAGCATTTCCTGATGTGCTCTAAGACATTGTAGGTTACTTTCAAATCCTTCCACCACCTGCATGATTTGCATTATTCTGTTCTGCACCACCATCCCTCTTTTCCCCTTCTGCCATATTTAACAACATTTCCACTTTTCAAATGGCGTTAATATTGCTGACAGCATAGATGCTTCAATTAGTATGTCTTTGAACAGAAGCCAGACTGTGTTGAATGTCCCCTTTTTGGAATCATATAGAAGGAGAATCTGACATTATTCATTAGAATGAGAGCTAAGACAATATTTAAATATGGCTTTCTGTTTATATTGCCGACTTTCTTTTTGTTTTCTTAGGAAAGGCTGTGTGCACCCTCTTTTAGGTTACTGGGCTATTCTGCAATGCAAAATGCTTTGTGACTGTTTTGGATGAGGATTCTTCTATTGTGCTAATGATAAAAAATAAAGATACATACAGATGTGGGTAGATTAAACGTAAAGTTATTTAACTGTCAGAGTGGGTGCAATTATCCTACAGTGCTACTTTGGGTAGAGTCAGAGCTCTGCAGTAGGCAGTTTCAAACTCGCCACAATCCATTAGTTGGCCTTTGGGTGTCATAGAAAAAGGAGCTGAAATTTACATGGAGACCCATGTGGCTTTATAGGGTGGTCCAACTTCAAGTTACTAGTTTCCAAAATCGTAGGTTTATTAGTGATTCATTGTCATAAAACTGAAGCAACAGAAACCAGTGGCTTGCCTAGAAAGAAAGATATATATTGTTTCTTCTGGTGTGGTACCCATACAGACATAAAACATTAATGAAGAATTTAAAACAATGCCCATTGCCTTTCATCCCCTTAAAAATGTCAGAATTAATACTGGACCTTTTTTTCACTTCTCCAACCCAAATTTGATAGTTTATTATATCTAAACCCAATTGTGCATGCTAATGCATGGTCAGTAAATGTCAACATTTTAAATTCATTTTCTTCCATTCTTTATTACTGTTACAAGATATAGGTTTGTCCCATCCCCTGATTCATTTCTGAACACTGTGATATTCCAGGAATGCCTTTTCAGCTGCTTGCCTTTGTGTTCTTACATACGGCATTATCCAAGGTGTCTCCGCCAATTTACAGATTGGTTCTGTGAGAATCTTTTTTCCTGCTTTCCTTGTTGTGAATAAAGTGGTTAATTTCATTTTGGCCTACATATTAAAATGTAAACAAGCCATGCAAATAATGATGGGTCAAATTACCCATCATTTACTTAGTTACGTTTGTGTGATTAAGTAAAACCTCCTGGTCTTATCCCCCACAACCTACTTTACTAGGCAGCAGGTGTGCCAGCAGGTGGAGGTTTGTTCAGCTGCAATTAGGCCTCAGGAGAATGACATTTCCACCCCCCACCCACCTGTGAATGAGACTGTGACAACAAGCCCTGCTTCTAATTGTCGCAGCCTCGATCACTTATGGGAAGAGGTGGAAATGTCATATGGCTGTGCCCTGATTGCCATCTGAATGGACCTCCATCTCTTGGTGCGGCTGTTTGGCAAGACATTTAGAATCATAGAGTTGGAAGAGACCACAAGTGCTATCCATGCAGACAAAATATCTCGGATAAGGACTGATCTGGATGCGGGTATTGTAACAGAAACAATAAGAGAGGTATCCAGTGACTCCGCAGACTATATTAAACTGGATCAATTTGAATTTGTAAATACCGATGAAGTGGACAAGCTTCTTGGCAGTGTAAACAAGACTACTTGCCCCCTCGACCCTTGCCCTTCATGGTTGACCGTTCAAGAAGGTGATGCAATAAAAATATTATTACAACATATACTTAATGCATCCTTCAGGGAGGGTAAATTTCCGGGAAAACTCAAACAAGCAGTGGTTAAACCACTTCTGAAAAAACCCTCCTTGATCCCTTAATTCGAAATAACTACAGACCGGTCTCCCTTTTACCATTCTTGGGCAAGGTGATCGAGAGGGTAGTTGCCTTGCAACTCCAAGCTGTCTTGGATAAAGCCGATTATCTAGACTCATTTCAAAGTGGCTTTAGGGCGGGATACGGAGTCGAGACAGCCATGGTTGCCTTGGTTGATGATCTCCATCTGAGCACTGACAGGGGTAGTGTGGCCTTGCTGGTTCTTTTGGACATCTCAGTGGCTTTCGATACCATCGACCACAGTATCCTTTTGGATCGCCTGAGGGAGTTAGGTATCGAGGGCACTGCACAGTTAATCACAACGAAAACCTAACTGGGGTTCCTATGACTCACTTACTGAAATTGTGGTTCCAAGTAAATACAGTATGTTGGGAAAAATCCTTGTTAGTCTTAATCATCATTAATGCCTATGGTAGTGAATGGTTTAACTGTGGTTAGTGAGGAGATGAGGGAATTTCCCTCCATTGTGTGGTTAAGGCCCAATTTGCTCACTAACTGTAGTGAGAAGTTAGAATGTCTTTGTTAAATATATATATTTTAAAAGAATCAGTGATATCTTAAGTTCTCAGAAGAAGCTCTCAGAAGTTCATTACATTAGATTTCTAGAATTTGATTTTGTTGATAAAATTTCCTTGACTTTACATTCTATTTATGCATGGGGGGGAGTATTTCTTTTTAAGTGAAGGATGAGCTGTTAAATTTTACTGTGTTTTAGTATAATAGGCTGAAGACATGAGGTCACTTACAGCGAAGACATATAATTTATTAACCCTATTTATAAGAGTCTATCATTGGGAATTCTGTATGGTATTGTGCTCATAGCAGTGAATCCTCTGACACTGCTGTGTGCACTAGTATATGTCATAGAATAATCAGATGTTTGGGGAAACTAAACAGTTTTAAGTCCAGTTTTAATGAAAAAGGGACAGTTGCTTTTGACTACCATTAAAAGCACTAGCTGAGCCAGGATAAGGGATGGGGTAAGATCCTAATCTATATGGCAGATAGAAGTACTCTCCCTATAAAGGAAGAGGAACTCCAGAGTAAGCATTTAGAGTAAGGTAGAATAACCCAAAAGAAGGAGGAGGAAGGAGGATATAGAGGGACATAGAAAAGAAGACTGGTTAAAGAACGTAATCTTCATAGTGCTTAAGAAGAGGAGGTATATTACATAAAGCACTTGTTGTCATGCTCAAACAGACACAAACAGGATGTTGGAGTATTTATGGGAGTTATAATTCTTGCTCCTGGAAATTCTTCCTCTTGTAACTTCTATGTGATACTGCAGCACTGTATGTTCACTCATTTAAAGGGGTAACTTCTGTCAGTTATTACAGTAAATGCTTTCAGCCATATGGAATATTCTAGGCCATAGAGATAAAGGGAGTAGTTCAAAATTGTAGGTTAACTACATTCTGGAATTCATGATTAACTTGCAAGATGCAATAAATTTTATTTTTTCCCCACTTTGGAGAGCTATCACAGGAAACCTTTATGTGAAAATGTAAACATTGCCTTATAGTGACTTTAGCACATCAGAAGTGGTCATGGGAATTGACTCTCATGTAGGCCTGAAGAAGCTAACTTGCATATTATCCTGCTCTATTTGCTCTCCAGGAGTCAGGAAGTTGTTTTCTTTCCTGGATGTCTGAGCAATAAGGGCATGCATGGTGAGTTGCATATAACCAGTCTTTTCTCATTCTCTCATTTCTTTTAACAAGCAGGGCTACTAATTTTCCATAATGGTACACGGGTAAGTCCAAAGCAATAACATTAGCGAACTGTTGTGCCTCAGGAGCATTTTTTTCTAATGGACATAATTGTGACAAAAATAAAGATACTTAGCAGCATAACGGTTAGGTCACATTGGACATTGTAGGTATGAACCTGGTCTTTACTAGTGGCTGCTTCTGTTTTACTCTGAGTTGGAGTACAGTAATTTGATCTGGAGAAGTTGAATGAAGTTAGACTGGATGGTTGCTCCTTTCAGCTTCTCTACATCAAATTAATGTGAACTTCTGGTACTTGTTTAGTCTTAACTGCTAATATTCCATGGGTTTAGAAAGAGTTTGTTGTCTGGACATTCTCAGTGATGTCAAGCCAGGACTGTTTGAACCTCCCCCTGCATTTCTCTTCATATTAGTTCAGGCCATAGTGTGTTTCAGTATAAGAAATGTTCATTGTATTAGTTGTAGGAGGAGCTATAGGATCCCCTGCATTTTTCCAGGTTTGGTTTGCCCCTCCCCAGCATGCTCTGTTTCAGCTGGAGGCTTTTAGTTTTGAGGCAGTCTTTACTGTGAGCTGGCAGAGAGCTGTCTTTTGGTGGCAAACAGGCCCAGACAGCCGGAAAGGGCATTTCTTACATGTTAGCCAATTTAGTTACCAGGAACAAGTTATCCATTTTAGTTACCAGGAACAAGTCAGCAAAATTAGTTACCTACATCAAGTCAAAGAATTCAGGAGCTGAAAGACCCTGCACCAGCTCCATTGAGTGAGGTGATCAAGCCAAGATCAAACCCAGAGAGATGACACCCTGAAGATTGCTGAAAGTCAAACTGTAAAGTATCTTTTATTTCAAGTTATCTAGAGCTGGGGAGGAGAAAACTCTTTATTTTTGTTCTTTAAATTAAACTTCTCCCTTTTTTACCTTTACATTCAGCATCAGAGCCTTTTTGGGTAGAAGAGTTTGATCTCACCAGGGTACCAGCGTTGCACACCCAAATCTGCCACCATCCTTAGCTGGGTGTGTCTTCACATTCTCTGTATCTGTCTCTCTATTTCAGGTTAGTTTTATTGGTGGGGCAAGTATCAGAAGAGCAGGAGATCTCAAAGTGCAGAGCCCTTTCACTTGAATAGACCAACCCTAAGACAAAGGAAGTCCAACCATCTAGTCAAGCTAGGCTTGAATCAAACTGGACTAATTCTGTTTTCTTGACTCCACCATTCCCCCCCCCTTCAACTTTCATCCCCTTTATCAAGAGGACAAAAGACTTACCTAGAGAAAGGTAAAGGAGTCACATATAGCAGAGGACTTTTCCAAGATTTTTCAGGAGGGGTACAGACCGCCCCAAAAAGGTGGTCTGCCCGCTCCTTGTTTTACCGCACAAGGAAGCTGCAGCTGACAAACTGCACGGCTTCCTTGCACAGCAAAAAGAACCTGCAAAAAGTGGGTTCTTTTTGCGGCGCCATAATGACACCGCAGTGCGCCAATGGCACACTTGCAATGTCATTATGGTGCCGTGATGTGCGGACACTAAGCATCTGTCATGTCAAAATGGCAGCTCCCATCTGTACAGGGCGCCTTCATTTTGATGTCCTTGTCACGTGTGTCTGGAAGTGTTGCCCCTCACATGTGACGTGGACGCCCTATAGCCCCTGTCTGTCCAGCGCCTTAGACTCTATTTTGTCAACAAACAAGAAAACTTTCATAATGGGAAAAGGAAGAGCAACAGGCAACAGAGGGTTCTTTTTGAAACAAGCAAGTCATTGTGGTACTTTCACTTGTAGGTTGCTCATTTTATCTATCTATCTATCTATCTATCTATCTATCTATCTATCTATCTGTCTATCTGTCTATCTGTCTATCTAATCTATCATTGGATTAAAAGAAGAAAGTGCAGGAAGAAAGTATCCCATGATGTTGATGGGGGCTTCTCTTGCTTGTTCCCACTATCTCTTTCCCAAGGACAAGTCCTGTGGGGAAAAACAGATATATTTGGGGGAAATATTTTCCTGCCCCCCCCCCCCCAAAAAAAAAAAAAAATTTTAATTTTTTCCAGTTAAAAAAACCCTCTGAAAATATGAAGGTTGTATCTGTTTCTGTGCTTTTTAAAAATTTTATAGTAGTTTTTATCCTATTTGTTACAAAATTTATTGCTCATATTTTCATTATTTTTCTAGTTCTCAGATGGCAGAAACAAAGACACATCTTCTGAGGTAGCATAAGATACAGCAGTTTGTAACTATCACTGTAGTACAGAGTATCATCAAAATTTGTGCAAATTAAGGCTTTCGTATTTTTAAATTCAAGAAATGGGCAAGATATTACAGGTTTATATGTTAAAGTATAAATGTAGGTGCTTTGGAAAATATATTTTGCACAAATCTTTCCAAACTATTGTGCTACCCTCCCCAAACTGAGAAAACGAAGGAACTGTATCCATTGCTTCAACACTCTCTCTCTCTATATATATATATATATTTGCATCTCTTCCTCAGGTAAGCTTTTTTATTTGTAGAAAGTGTGAGTTGGAAATAAGGGAAGAAGAGCAGTAGCTAAATTGTGCCTACAGGCTTTTATGGAAAACACTGGGAAATTTATTGGAATTCCTTAGAAAGCTTGCTCTCCTGTCATTCTCAATATATATTTCACAGAAGTTAGAATCGCCCAGTCCATTGTACAGATGTGAGAGCTGGACAGTGATGAAAGCAGATAAAAAGAAAATCAATTCATTTCAGACATGGTGCTGAAAAAGAGTATGCTGAGAATACTGTGGATAGCCAAAAAGACAAATGGGTCATAGAACAGATGGCTTCCAGAACTCTCCCTGGAAGCCAAGATGCCAGAACTGAGTGTATTAGAAAGTACAGTTTGTTAGAAAAAACAATGAGGCTAGGAAAGGTACAAGGTAGTAGAGAGGAAGACCACATGCCAAATGGACAGACTTAATCAGGGGAATCATGGGCGTGAATTTACAGGACCTAAGTAGAGCACTGAAGGGTAGGGGATCTTGGAAATGTCTCATCCAGAAAGTTGCCATGCGTTTGAATTGACTTGAGGGTAGTTAACAAAAAATACTAGAAAGAAGAACTTGCATCTCTCTGTTCTTTCCCAGACCTTTACAATTTATCATTTATCATTTTAAAAGTTGAATTATATGAATAATAATACTGGTCTTCCACATGACTCTGTAATATAGTAACTATAAGATTCTATGCATCAATTTAAAAGGATAATCTTACCTCTTACAATTGAAAGTGGTCACTTAAAGGTTCATGCTACAAAATACACAATGTTCTCTTGCAGAGTCTCCCTAGTTTTGTTCACATATGGCGTAGCTTATGTAAATTACAAAATATAAATATAGACAACCCTCTTATTATGCAGTTTCATACAACACAGGTTCATTTTCACATGTCAGAAAAAAATATTTTATCTCTAAGCATTTTCTAGATCCTCCAGTGCAATTCTATGGTATGCTTCTGTCAGACATTAACCATAAGGTCACAGAGACAGACCTAGAGATTTCCTGGAGAGATTCCTTCTCTGGAGTGACTCTGTGGTCAATTTCTGGTGGAGGAACACAATAGAATCACAATGGAGGACCCAGAAAATGCCTAGCGGGAACACTGTGTTGTTCATTTCAGGTAACAAATAGGATTCCAGATTTTATGTGAAGTTCATATTATGGGAAGGTTTCTAGAATGGATCCCTTGCGTAATACACGTGCTGCTCGTATCGGTCTCGTTTTTTAATTTTCATTTCACATACAAAATTGCAACAAAGAATACGGAAAAAATACACACACACACACACACACACTTTTTTCCTGCAGTTTGTCTGTTCTGTTGTCAGAAACAACATTTCTGTTGAAAAACAGTCATCCTTCCATATTTGTGGCTTTGATATCTGCGGATTTGATTATTCACGGATTTCATTAATATGTTCTCTCTAGGACTGTCTAGGTCTTCCAGTGCAACTCTGTAGTCAAATTTAACTAAAAGTTGCACTGAAAGACCATTTGTAGCTACTCCAGTGCCATTCTATGGTCAGTGTATGTGTGACATTGACCACAGAGTTGCACTGGAGGACCTAGAGATTCCTAGAGAGGTGTCCTCTCAGGTATAAACAGTGTTTTTGTTATTTGCGGTTTTTCCATATTCACGGGGGTCTTGTTCCCCTAACCCTAGAGAATATGGAGGGACAACTGTCTATACAAGATGTGTCAAATATAACACTAGATGCATACATTGGAAAATACAAGAATAAATACAATAATAAATTTGAGTGTGTGTATGTGTATGTATGTTACATAAGGTTAAGTAAAATAGTGACTGGTATTGAGAGAGTGCCTGGTTGCTCTTCTATCAACCCTTAAGACTTGATTTTATTAAACTTTTCAACTAAAAGCCCTGGGGCTTTTACAGTATGTCTGTATTATTTAAACATAAAATCTGCAACCTATCTGACTGTCACCGCTGCAGAAATGCTTTTAATCAGGGTCAGGTCCATAGATGGCATATGCTCTTAGCAGACTTCTCTGGCCGCTGTCATTCCTGCTGCTGTCAATTTCCTCAATGGCAGCGATCCCCAGATATCATCATCCTATAGCACTGGATTAAAATTAGCTGCCATGAAAAAAAAATTAAGGCTGTTTCCCTTTTATCCCAGATCTGCATCTTTGCAGTTTGCAGAACTGACATAAGTTCTGGGGCTTTCCAGTTTGAAGTAAATAAAATGCTAATACCACAGGCCTGGAGAAGCAGCTTTGACAGGCAACACCATTCGTGCTGGTATCCCTGTTTGCTACAGAGCTATGGTGCTCAGAAGCACCACCTCAGAAGCAAATGATTATATTGTGCCTAGTTTGAAGCTTCGCTTTTGGGGATTTCACCTGGGATTGGTCCAGACAGAGCTAAAATTCCTGCTTGGGGAATGTTGTTTGTGAGAAGAAGGGTAGTGCTTGCAGGCCTTATTAGACTGTCACAGGTCATTCTATCTGTCTTTCTCACCAAACTTCAGGGAAGTTATTTCTGTGCTAAAACAGTGTCTGTGGTCATTAATGGACTGGATGAGGATGAACAAACTGAACCTTAATCCTGGCAAGATAGAGGTCCACCAGGTCAGGGGATAAGGTCTCTTCCAACTCTACGATTCTATGATTCTATGACTTAGGGAGCTGGGGATGTTTAGCCTGGAGAAAAGAAGGTTAAGAGGTGATATGATCACCCTGTTTAAATCCTTGAAGGGATGTCATATTGAGGAGGGAGCTAGCTTGTTTTCTGCTGCTCCAGAGAATAGGACTCATAGCAATGGATGAAAGCTCCAGGAAAAGAGATTCCACCTCAACATTATGAGGAACTTCCTGACAGTAAAGGCTGTTCGACAGTGGAACAAACTCCCTCAGAGTGTAGTGGAGTCTCTCTTCCATTCCTAAGCACTGGAGTGCAGCTTTGGTGCAGCTTCTGGATTCTTAGGATCCATGTATCATTTAAACAGCATACCTCCAAAGAGACCTGAAGCAGCTTTAATTTGGCAGTCTGTAACATGCCTTGGGCTCAGCTTTCTAGTCTATTCAGGTCATTTTGAATTTTGATCCTATCCTCAGGGGTATTAGCTACTCCTCCTAATTTGATGTCATCCACAAATTTGATAAGTATGCCCCCAATCTGTATCCAAGTCATGCTAACGCTGTTGATATAAGCACGGGCGCCCAGGACAAGAGCCCCTGGGGGACCCACTAGTTCACTTCTCTCCAGGATGAAAAAGAGCCATTGTTGAGCACCCTTTGGCTTCGGCCAGTCAACCAATTACAAATCCATGTAACAGTTACGTTGTCTAGCCCACATTTCACTAGCTTGTTTGCAAGAATGTCATGGGGAACCCTGTCAAAGGCCTTACTAAAATCAAGATATACTATATCCACAGCATTCCCTTCATCTACCAAGTTGATAATTTTATTTAAAAAAAGAGATTACATTTGTCTGGCATGACTTGTTTCTCTGAAACCCACATTGACTTTTTGTGATTATGGAATTGCCTTCTAGATGTTCACAGACTCTTTGTTTAATGATCTGCTCCAGAATCTTTCCTGGTATTGATGTCTGAATAACTGGACAGTAATTGTTGGGATCCTCTTTTTTTCCCCTTTTTGATGATGGGGACCACATTTGCCCTCCTCCAGTCTGCTGGGACTTCTCCTGTTCTCAGTGAGATCATTGACTAAATTATTGTATCCTCTCTGTGTATTTCAGGAGGAATTATCTGGCTAATCATGATTCATACCCATCTATAGCATCCTGCCCCCCCCAAATTTGTCCCACTTTTTAAAAAAGTTGACAGTGATCACTATGGGAATGTCCATACAGGCTAAAACAAACAGCCCTACCCCACTTGTGCAGATGATACACATGGCCCAAATAGGAGGAAAACAGATCCAAGCCTTGTTCTGAGGCTATACACTGTAGCAAAACAAAATTTGCTTTGCTCCAAGCCAGAAAGTGAACTATTGTACCGGCATGTGGACTGCACACTGGTGAAATGAGAAAAAAAATATCCTAGTGTTTCATAGTCTGCCAGGTGTACAAAACAGTATCTCAGTATTTCACATGAATAAAAGTGTCTAAATTTATATATAAACTAGTATATTATTGGTAGTTTTATCAAAATTTTCATTGAGCTTTATACTGAATCTTCAAGAACTCACTTTAGGTCACCTATTGCCAATAAAAATCCTATCAGCATACAGCATATCCTTCCAAAATGTATACCCTCTTTTAACAGCCAATCATAGGTATGGAAATTATTTGAAGGCTATGTAAATGCACTTATGTAGAAGAATAAATTTTATAACAATGATTTAATCAGAGTTAAAAATCCATCTTAAATTACAGTTTTATGTAAGGTGTTCAAACTGTCATCCCTTGCTGAAGTACAGAGTTGCAAATCTCACTTAAAGTTTACCTTGTAATTTTCTAACACTTTCTACTATTGCAATCTTTAATTCTTCAAGTTTATTTGGTTTCATAGCATAAACTCTATTTTTAAGGTACCACCACAAGGATACGTTGTTAAGGTTGTATACATTTTTCTTTTGGGTGGATGCCTAGTATATATGAAATTGGGCCATTTGGGGCCTAATGTGCATCACTTTGCATTTGCTTGAGTTTAACTTCATTTGCCATTTTAAAGCCATTTGCCAAGTTTGAAGGTACCCATTAAGTGCTCTCTACAATCCCCTTCCCCCAAAAAAACCACCCAATAATTTGGTGTCATTAACAGTATTGGCCACCTGAAATATTATCTCACATTTCTGTTCATTTATGAACATGTTTCAATGTAGTAGTTCCAATACAGATCCTTGGGAACCCCACTGTTTGTACCCTCTTAAGCATGAACTATCCATTTATGTCACTCACCATATTTCCTTTAACTAGTTCCCAACAAAGAGGGCCTCTTTTCTCTTATCATGATGTCTACATTTACTGAGAAGTCTTTGGCAGGGGGATTTGTGAAAAAAAACCTTTTTGGAAATTGAGTTTAAAATGTCTGGCAGATCAGCTCTGTCCATGTATTTACTGACACTCAAAAAATTCCAAAGTATTAGTGAGACATTGTTGATCCAGCATTTAATGCATGCTGAGGCACTGAAGTACATAAGCTTGCTCCCTGTTCTGTGGGATGAACTACTTAGTGTAACGAGCTGCATTTAGTAAAGTAGAAAAGCCAGCATAATTGAAGCATAGAAAGAGAATTTCATCTACAATAGTATGAATAGTTTGTTTCTGGTAGGAAAAACTAGTAAGAAACAAAAGTAGGTAGGGATGTTGTTGTGATGAGTCTAAATGATGTTTAGTATTTACCGTGCCAGACAAATTAGAATTACTTTGGTCAATTCTTTAATATTGACTTTTCGTGTTTTTCAACACTCCAAGAAATTTTGGTGGTTTTAAAAATGTATTGGCTATTACAGATGACATTCTCTCTCTCTCTCTCTCCCCTTTCGGGAGAAGAATATGTTACAGGTGCTTTTCTTGTTCTGAGACCTGCTGTGCACAGCTTACAATCATAATTCAATCAAATATATATTCTAAGGATATATAGGGTTACTGAAAGCTCCATAAAGTGCAAAATTGTTTTAATACTCTGTTGATTAAATATGCTACCTGAACATGTAACTGGTGGACATAGAACAACAGAACAGAAAGGGTTTCTCTGGTCACATTGTTTTCTGGGCTGTTTGTGTGATAGGTTGTGTTACAAGTATTTACAATAAATGTGCTTTTGGCACAGAAAAATACACACAGCTATCTGTATGCAGAAAGCAGGATCCCTGCACAGAAAAAATGTGCTTTCTATGCAAGAAACCCATATTTACTTTGGCACAGAAAGCATGTTTTCTACAGAATTATTTTCATGGAAAAAAGGTGTATTTCTCTATAAATGAATATTTCCTGAAGCACAAGCAGTGATTGGGAACTGCACCAAAACCTGCATGTTCTCATCTAGCAGGGCCAATATTGCAGGAATTATTTGTACTTACCTGTGAAAATAAAGAACACGAATATATGCATCCCTATTCTGTATCTTCCTATTAAATTTTCTATGCTTCAGTGAAATTTTATTTGAGGTACTGCAAGGTGTTCTATGTGGGACTGCACTTGAACATGATGTGGACGATGCAATTGATACAGAATTCAATGGCCCAGAGATTATTGCTATTCTTATCTTTGCTCATCTTCATAGCATGTCAGTTAGCTTCTAGATTCAATTTTTGTCTAGATTATTATCTTTTGACATCAAAATAGCCTCTACCTTAAATTTCTGAAAAGATGCCTTCTGCATATCTCTGTCCCCTTAGGTTGATACAGACCGATCCTTTTATGTGTATGTTTTGTTGTTATTTAACTGGATTCAATGTGTCAGTTGGATTTTTCTGAGCCCAGTTCGTACAATTTGGGGGGGGGGGTACAACCTTTGTTTAACAGATGAGAAATCAATGAAGGAAAGAGTGCTGGGAGTCTTTCAGAAATGATAACAGATGGCATACAAAATCTTTCCAAATATGACCTATGTTTTGTTATACATTTAGTTCTTTGATTCTCCTTGAATATAATGCTGATACTGAATCAACTCATGGTTATAGAAAAGACTGAGCAGTCATTTCATTTGTAGTATTTAAATAGGTATTTTTTATGCTAGAAAATCAGTAATGAGATTTTTTTAAAAGCCAATTCTGTTTCAAATAGAGCTTTATTTTCATTCATCCTGCATTAGATCATAAATAGATCTTGATAACAGGCTGATGCTGCAAAGACATTTTCAGGAGAGTTTCACCTCCTCTCTTGGAATGCCTTCTCAACATAGCTAATCATACTATCTTGAATATGATGCAAAGGGGAGAGTCGGTACCAGTCGAAAACAGGTATTTTGATTCAGCCCCGGGTGTAATCATATGTGATGACAAACAATTTCAATGTTACTGTTTGTGGTTTCTTTCATTACATTCATTGCTGAACTTTGATCCCTCTGTCCTCTTTCTCAGGTCGTCCCATTCCACCTACATCCTCGTCTAGCCTTCTTCCATCCGCTCAGCTGCCCAGTTCCCATAATCCACCACCAGTTAGCTGCCAGATGCCCTTGCTAGACAGCAATACTTCCCATCAAATCATGGATACCAACCCTGATGAGGAGTTCTCCCCAAATTCATATCTGCTAAGAGCATGCTCAGGGCCACAGCAGACTTCCAGCAGTGGTAAGGAAATATTATACATGTGGGATTTGATATATAATTCTAAGATCAAATGGACAAATTCTAATTGTCATGAAAACACTGGCTTAAACAGGAAACATGAAGGGAAATGGGCATATTTTTATCACCGTTATTTTTGAGGGGTTTTAAAGCATTTATAGATTAATAATATATTGCTGAATTAATATTCATTCTTATGTTTTAATGCCACCATTTTATTTTAGAATATTTCTTTTAAATTAGTAGTTATCTGTGCAAAATTGAAACCGTGAATGCATTTCATTATTTGATGAAAATCCTCAAGTATTTGTAGGCAAAATATATCCATGAGATATTGCACTGCTTTGCATTTTTATAGAATAATACTTTGGCTTTTTAAATGCAAAATGTTAAGCTGGCCCTGTTGTTATGTTTCTTCCTTTTCCCATATCACTGCAACAACTAATCCTAACTTTTTCTGTCTTTATGCATTGGTGATGCCCTGTGAAACCGACTTGTCACATATTAAACATATGGGCTGTATTAAAAAAAAAAATCAGAAATGTGTGCTATGTTATTCAAAATATGAGAAAGTAGGTTCTGTTTTGTGTAATTCACTTTTGGAACATCCCTTTCACTTTAACTCCATCAAAGTGAGACATTTGGAGGAAGTAAGATCATGTCATATTTAGAAAGGAGTGTCAGCTCTTTATGACACATAAATTAAGACTAGAGTGGTATGGACTGCATCAAGGAATGCTCTAAGGGGTGGTGGTGACACCCCTGCACCTCAAATATCTGCCTTTGGGCAGAAACAGGCTGTGGCATTCATCTGTGTCTGTTTAAAATGCTGAAGAGTGGAGTGAAGCTCAGTGAGAGGAGAAAGGGGGTTGTTTTATCAAAAGAATAATTTTTAATTTTAAAATATTATTTTTACATTTTCTTTTTTTTAAAAATCACATTTTACTAAATTTTCACTTTAATCACATGAAACTATGCACGTGTAAATGCATTTAGGCTGTCCATATGACACTATAAGTTAAAGGTATAATTTTAATTTTGCTATTGTTTATGTCACAACTACTACCATTAGGTTCAGTGACATATGGAGATTATAGTCTATGAGTAACATTAGTATAAAAAACATTACTAAGGGTTCTGTATGGTATGGGAAGAGGTCAGTGAGGTGTGTGACACCATAAGTCACCGCACCAGATAACAGCCAGCCCTAGGGATGCCTCTGGATGTTGGTAGAGTGTGGTTCTTCACTTGCAGCCTGGTTTGCAACTTTTAGTCATAGATATGCTTCCTAAGAACTTGGCAACAGCCAGTGATTAATAGCAACTGATAAAACTGCCCCCAATGAATTTTCCCAAGTTTCCAGTTTTAAACCAAATTTGAAAGAGCAAATTTCACATGCTGTGTGAAGATATATCCTGAATCTCCTGCCAATCACTTTCATTAGATGAACCTTAGTTCTGGGTTTATGAGTGATGGAGAAACATTTATTTCTGTATCAACTTCTCTGTACTGTGTATAAACCTGTCATGTTCACCTTTATCTAAAGAGCACTAATCATTTTAGCCTTTTCTCATGGAGATTCATCTCTGATCATTTGAATACCGCCCCCCCTCCTCACCAGTTCCCAGCTCCACCATTTTGCTTTGTTATTTTAAATATGGGGATACAAATGTATTAAATGTATTCATTATGAACATTGGTATATCACCTTTCACAAAATTCTCAGATGGTTACAATAAACTACAATAGATGAAACAGCAACAGAATACTGAAGAGATTAAAAGCTTTGGAAAACAAAAGGGTCTTCACATGTAGGCCAATATTCTAAGGATGGTTGCACATCAGCAGTGGTCATGCCAAGATTTGTGGTTCCCCCAAACAAATGATAACAGTATTGTGTAGCATCATGTTTTACTTATTTTATGGCCTTCTGCAAGAACAAAAAAAATGTAAGGAATTTCTTCTTCATTCTGTAAAAATATCAGGGTTTCTGGGCAATTTTTCAGCATTATATGTACTTTAGGACATTATTGGCGGAAATTAATTTACAACAACATATTTTCCCTGCACATAAAATATGTTTTAGGTCAGGAAATGTGTATTTGATTACACCATAAAAATGCACAAGGAAACTATTCATGTTTTTTTATTCCAATCATATGGAATAAAATTCATGCAGTTTGCACATATACATGGATTCCTGCACAGAAAACCACATCTTGTTTTCCTCGATGTGTTTTCTGTGGGGAGAAAACACACAACACAAAGTTTTAGAACATGGATGTGGGTGTGTGTATGTGCAGGAATCAGGATAGTTTGCAAAGAAAAGCAAAACTGCTATACATTTTGTACAATATTTGTTTTCTGCATAGGAAAACTATGTTTATTTTTGAACAAATTAATTTAGCTTAAAAATTTTTGAAGAAAGAAGAAACTCAGGGCTGATCATTTTCTTCAGTTGAGAGTTTCAAATACAGATACTGTACAAGAACAAATTCATATCCTTGGCACAAATACACACACACACACAGAGAGAGAGAGAGAGAGAGAGAGAGAGAGAGAGAGAGAGAAGTGTGTGTGTGTGTGTGTGTGTATGCACTTGTATCAAGGATGTGAATATTATCAAGCATTCTCATAGTTCTGAGATAGTCGTGGTTTTGTTCTGAGCCACTTTCTTAACAATCTCTAGACTTTAATTCACCTTTTTCACAGCTGTAGCAATAGCAATAGCAAGTACCTTTCTGTACCACTTAAGCACTCCCTAAGCAGTTTTCAGTGTGTAAGCTAATTGCCCCCAACAAGCTGGGTAATTTTAGTGAACTTGGAAGGATGCAAGCCAGAGTTGAGCTTGAGCCCTTGGCTGGTTTTGAACTCGCAACCTTGCAGTTTGTGAGTGAGTGGCTGAAGTATAGGTATTTAACCACTGCAACACCAGGGCTCAGTGTAACACACTAAACAGATGTTTTCAGTTGCAGTCCATTCACTACATCCCTGAGAAATTCTTTTTTTTTCTCCCAGGATATCTGTGAAATTATTGGGAGTGGTTTGGTTTGGTTTGGTTTGGCCATTATATCCATCAGTTGCCATTTTTTGCCCTTTCACTCAATTTTGAGAGTCTCTTTCTGGGCTCTTTGCATCTCTCTTGGCTTTCACAATCCTACATGAACTCTAATATACAGTAATTGTGTTTATTTTTTAAAGAAAAACAATAACTGTACCATGTATTTTGTACCATCATTTTTAAAATTGTATCTGGTTTTTAACTTTGCTGTAAACTGCCTTGGGTACCCTGTTGATTGAAAGAGAGGAAATAATTAATTACTTAAATTGTAGTCCTTAGAAAACCTGACTCTCATGCTATGGCTTAAGGCACTTTTATTACTGGAATCCTATAGAGTCCAAATTAATATTATTGTGGATAAAGGAAATAAGGACAAGAGAATTTATGGATTTTATATTATTAATATAAGATATGGATTATGTTATGGATATGGATATTGTTATGGATATAGGATATAGGTAGATAATTTATGTTATGGATGTAAGGATGTGTGAAAATTGTACTTAAAACTTATGGATTAGGATTCTTCATTAGATTTTTAGATTAAATGACAGCTATCTTGCTCACTGATACACTTTCGTTCCTTAAATTTAAATAATTTAACAGATCAAGTTGGTAACTGCAGGTTTAAAATAATTGTGTAAGCATTAACTATTGTTTGCTCAAATAATGCAGCACTTACAGGAATCAGTGGTACCTTTTGAATAAATGTATGCTTATGTTTGTGTCAATGCTCTCAATTAGATACTAATTCCTATGTTAGTTTACAATGAGTCTTTCCAAAAATGAGGTGCTAGTTATCTGATTATACTGTTCTGTGCCCTTCCTGCTACCCACTCTTCATATATGTGGAAATGTGCTCTTTAAAAAAAAAGAAGAACTTAATCAAATTTCCCTTCAAATGAGCAATCCATTGTTGATATTATGAAGCCCTTTAATCTACAATAAATCTCTATTAGAACTCATCAGAGCTTCCAGTT
This sequence comes from Sceloporus undulatus, assembly GCF_019175285.1. Taxonomy (NCBI): domain Eukaryota; kingdom Metazoa; phylum Chordata; class Lepidosauria; order Squamata; family Phrynosomatidae; genus Sceloporus; species Sceloporus undulatus. The sequence goes on along the minus strand of NC_056523.1, from coordinate 116,773,843 downwards.
TGAGAGAAATTAGATTATAGCACTCTTAAAATGACATTACATCATTGGGGTGATTGTTTCATCATTTGGAGAAGTGGCATCAATCATAACTAGCATAACCATATAGCAAATGATTCAACCTTCCTACTGAAGAATCGTGATATTGTAATTGCTCAAAACCAGGAATCAAATAAAATAATAAAATGCATATTTTTGAAACATGGCACAAGTTAATGTAATGTGTTGTTAAAATTTACAAAATTTTGATAATTAAAAACACATTGAAATTAATAACAGATAGAATTTTTCATTATTACCCCAATTTATTTAGCATTTTATGCAGTTAATCTTAATCAAATACATTCTTTTATATACTTTTTATTGACAGCAGCAATAGCAATAGCAGCTTCATTTATATACCACTTCATACCACACTAAGCAGTCTCTAAATAGTTTACAATTGTAAGCTAATTGGCCCCAACAAGCTGGTAATAATTTTAGCAACGTCAGAAGGATGTAAGTCTGAGTCGACCCTGAGCCCCCGGCTGGGATTGAACTCACAACCTTGTGGTTTGTGAATGAGTGGCTGCAGTACTGGCATTTAACCACTGTGCCACCAGGGTTCCTATACCTTATATACTCATCCCTCCATATTTGCAGTTTTGATACTTGCGGATTTCATTATTCACGGATTTGATTAATATGTTCTCTCTGGGAATATCTAGGTCCTCCAGTGCAATTCTATGGTCAACATTAACTAAAGGTTGCACTGAAAGACCTAGAGATTCCTAGAGAGAATACTCTACTAGGCCTTTGTAGCTCCTCCAGTGCAGTTCTATGGTCAGTGTCTGTCGGACGCTGACCACAGAGTTGTGCTGGAGGACCTAGAGATTCCTAGAGAGGTGTCCTCTCAGTTTTTGTTATTTGCGGTTTTTCCATATTCACGGGGGTCTTGTGCCCCTAACCCTAGCAAATATGAAGGGACAAGTGTACTTGATATATTTTTTTATTCTGCACAGTTTTGGAAGAAAGCAAAAATATATCTTCCAGACCCAACACCTATTGGTGAGCAAGGCAGTAGAGGCAATAACCACATGTTGCCGCTTTATGGGCTGATAGACTGTTTATGGGCTATATCTTATTGAGATTGGTGTTGTATAGGGCCAGGATTGAGTCATTAAGCACCAGTCATTAACCACCAGTATTTGAACTCAGCCTCTCTGCTTGGCAATATCATTGACAGTAACAGGTTAGGGGACTCACTGTCTCATGCCGAGTTGTGTAGGCCTCTTCTATCACCTAGCTTTAATGCCAGTCCCCACTAAGTGTAGTCAGAGATCCTGACCCAGGATCTCTTATGGGGAGTAGGATGACACAATACCCATTCCTTCCCCAAGTAGATCTGCACTGATACCTTTAGTGTTCCTTACCAAGACTTTTTGACAGAATGGTAATGCACAACAACAGTTCAAACATGGTGGTATGGTGAAGGCAAACAAAAGAAAGTTAGCTAGCCAGCCAGCAGGCCAGAGGAGGCCAACATATAAAATCACTTCCCTACCTTGACAACCAGGTGACAACATACATCAACTGTTGTGACCAATGGAGTTGGCCTGCCCATCTCTCCCTCAGGATGATGATGAATAGAGGGAGGGCCTTCTTCTTTTCAGGCTAGGACCGATGGCCTGCCCATCTCTCCCTCAGGATGATGGTGGATAGAGGGAGGGCCTTTTTCTTTTTAGGCTAGGATCAATGGAGTTGGAGCCAACGGGTCATCAGGAGAGAGGTTTGCTACCCAGCCTCTTCTGTTGCTAGATCTTAGTACCCCTTTCATCCCCGCTGATGGTTAGAAAAGGTGTTGTGGTTAGGTGTGTGGTGCCTCATCTGCCCAAACAGTTGGACTATAAGTGAAGGCTGGAGAAACACAGACTTTCAGTGTTGGGTTGCAGCAACATATCTCTGGTATTCAATGCAATAAAACCTAGGCTGGGAAAGAACTGGATCCTAATCCAGCCAATCCTACTATAGCCATGTGTGCCAGTTTACAACAGGCAAGGTGGACAGCAGCTGCTTCGAGACTCCCTTCCTGAGTGTCTTATCACACGACGATGTAAATGTCCTATAGCTGCTTCATTTTTCATCCATTCCTGGAGCGCTCTTTTTCACTGATGGGCAAAACCCATCAACGCCTTCCAAAAGTGCTGCTTTTGCACTATTGATTCAGGTGTGATAAGTTCCTCCTGCTGCAGTTTTATTTTATTAAGGTCCTATATGTATGTAAAAGATATTGAAACATATGCTACATCAGCTACTTAGTTATATTTGCATAACTAACATCTCCTACCTTAATAGCCAGGAGCTGCATTGGGGTAAAGAATCATGGCATGAGAAGGATGTTTCCAGCCTCTCCCGCCACTGAGCAAGGTTCTTATGAGGAATTGTAATGAGGTTTGTTTCTGACTATCACAGCCTTGCTCAGTGGTGAGGGATGGTGGAAACATTATCTTCATTGTGTTGCAATCGGCAGCTAAAGAAATGTATTTTGCCTAATGTACCTGCTGGTTAATAATAATAATAATAGTTTATTTATATTCTGCCTTTTTCTGAAGAAATCAACACAGATTATACAATACACAATACAACACAGATTATAACAATAAAACAGCATGGGCTTGTAGGGGCATTTATGTTAGCTGCATCTGCACTGCAGAAATAACACAGTTTGACACCACTGTAACTGCCATGGCTCAGTGCTGTGGAATGCTGTAGGCAACTGTAGGTTTGTGAGGCATTTAGCTTTCTCTGTCAGAGAGCTCTGGTGCCACAACAAACTACAATTCCCAAAAATTCCATAGCATTGAGCTATGGCTGTTAAAGTGATGTCAAACTAGATTATTTCTGCAGTGTGGATGCAGCTTCAAGTCTTCCAGTAATACTACATAATCTTACTGAATATGGAGCAGATGTAGACTGTAACTCTAAGTTATGTATCTATAACTAAAGTACTATACAGCATGCCAGCCTCTTTCTATTTTTACAGTGCCATTAAAACTAGAATGAAATTAATTGTAAGTATTTAAATACTTTTTCCATTAGAAAATTGAAATGACCCCTTAACCCAAATTAAAAGCATATTCTTAGTAATCACAGCCAAAGATACTGGTGAAAGAGATAAAGACCTGAACTGAGATTTTCATGTTGTGGTCCTGTTTTGAATTGTTATATCAGTCTGGATTAAAACTTTAGGAGCACTGACAGTAACAGTGACTATAACCACAGAATGTGCATTTTATTGAATCTATAGGGTATGCTATTGTATATATGCTATATGTCTTAGGGCCGGAACACACAGCGCTTTAAAGCCGCTGTCTGGGTGACAACATTTATATGGTGCACGTTCCCACACTGTCCTGGGGCTGACCAAAAGTCAGGTGGCCACCCAAACATGGGCAGCTTCAAAGCACTCTGCTGGTGCGGCGTTTATGTGATGCATACCACCATAATGGCTTGAAGCGAGGATGGGAAAAACCACCTTTTCCCTGGCTGAAAAAGGAGTGGATCTTTGACGCCCCTTTTTCAGCTGGCTTCAAGGCAGATTGGGACCGTGGCGTGTGTACACCACGGCCCCAATTTATCTTTGGAAGGGGTGTTAACACTTTCCGCCCATCTGTTTCACCCCTTAGTTAATTATTGTATTTAATTAAATCAGAACTGATTCATTTTGGAAAAGTCAAGATTTTAATGTTAACCATTCTAACACTGTCTTAAAGAACTCTTATTGGCTGTGTTTTATTTTATTATTATTATTTTTATTGCACCCCTCTTGGTGGTTCTTTTCTGTGAAAGGGTAAGGCATTCCATTTTCTGAACTTCTGCAATGTGGGTTTACAGAAACGGATATACCTACCATCCAACAGCATATTTTAAAAACTCTGTGACAAATCATTAAAAATGGAATCCCACAGATGGAGAATAGAATCTCCTGCAGATGGCTGAGTGTCAGCTGTTACTGGAGAGAGCGGTTTCTGAATTTTTCAGCTTACATGGAAGAAAATATAGTAGTAGCAACAACAAAAAATCAGAGTTCTTCGCTTTTTTCTTTTCTTTTGTGCAGCAAAGCACTGACTTCAACTTATTTAATGGACTAAATAAAAGGGTTTGAGCAGCTCAGTAGATAGCACCTTCATCTTTTGCCAAAAGGACATTGGTTTAAGCTGTAGATAAGAAACCTAGGCATGCATATCCATCCCAGCTTGACTTCAGTAGTTGCTAGATTTTTCTTCTGTATTTAAGTGGGTTCAGTAGTGAAAACATAAAAGGTCCCCTGGCACTTTTCAAAATAGAGCAAGCTGGCCAATTTTTCAAAATAATAAATAAATAAATCACATTTTGGTTTGCCACACCCATGCCCTTACCATTACAGAGAGAAAGATCCCACAGCTACTATCCAGATATGTGCATAACTCATGGAAAATTGGTTCATCCTGCAGTGATGCCATTGTGAGGAACATGTCATGAAAGAAAGGATGAAAGGAAGGTTTTAGGGATAAAACAATTAATCACTGTTACATCAAGCTACAAAGGCCCACAAGTCTCACTATTTTCTCACAAGAGTTATGTTTATCTCAAGAATTTGTGTGATATGCCCTGACTCCTCCTCTATATTACAGCATATATTTTCCACTGAGCTCAAACTACACCACCACACACACACTTAAAAGACTCCTTTTAAAATGTCCACTACAGACAAATACAGGTGTGATAATACGTCAGAAGTGATTGGTTCAAACATGAGCCCACACCATCATTTGCAGAGGCAGCCTGGATCTCAAAGAAAGCATGTGTTGCTAACAGATTTTAAATTTTATTGCTTGGACTTTAAGACTCTTTATCTCCCAGAGTCCACATGGATATCCCTCCATACCATCTTAACAGAGAACAACAATAACAAAATGAAGCCCTGTGATGCTAACACAGTCATACTTTTTTTCTCCTGCATGATTTTTAACACCTTTGCCTGATAAAGATGCCAGTGGGTCTTTGAAAGCTTACATTATGTATTTATACACATTTTGGTTGGCCCAATAAAGGTATCATGATTTTGTAGATTTTAGATATTTATTGTACAGTCAGCCCTTGATACAGTCAGTATCTGTTCCGGACCCCTCACGGATACCAAAATCTGTGGATGTTCAAGTTCTGTTGTTGTCTGCACCACCATTAGGGACAACAGAACATCAGTGGTGGCACTGCATGTGGCTGCACCACCATTAGGGGCAGCCCCCATTGCCCCCAGTGGTTGCATGCTTGTGTTAGGGACAACAGGACTTAATGGCAGCGCATCCGTGTGCATGCGCCTCTATTGGGGACATCACAGGCTTATCATTCGCAGACACCTGTGGATACCGAGGGTCAACTGTACTTTACTTTATGGCCAGCAATGTTTTCATCATTTATACTGTAAGACTCAGCTATAGAGGTTTAAGTCTCTTGTACTCTCGTCTTCTCATGCTGAAAAGACTGAATCCAGAGAATCCTACTTGTAGCAGACCTATTGTAATCAGTGGGGTTAAAATTGTATATGACTATCTTATTCCATTGATTTCAGTGGGTCTCCTTTATGTCTGGATCCAAACAAGATTGTTCTCAGACTGGGCAATTGTGTTTGCATTTGTCTGTGAACTGGAAATGAACTGTATATCCAAGGTGTTAAATTAAGTTTCTGGTGTGCATGAAGGATCTATTTAGTATGTTTTTTTAATTGCTATAGAAATTAGTTATTGCATATACTTGCCATCTTGAAATAAATGGGAAAGCTGATTAAATGAATTGATTATTTCATGATTTAAATAAATTATTTTGATTTCCTGGTTTTTCCATGCCATGTTCCCCCCAAGTATGAGAAAACTTGAGCGTGAATTAAGCTCTACAAAGTAAGCAATCTGGGTATCCAGCAATTATTCCTATGTCTATAGCAGCACAATCTCCTCTACTATCCTGCGGATGTGTAGAGTATCCTGTCAAGCAGATGTATAGAGTCCATGCTAAGAGTTCACCATACTGTCTCCAGGATCAAACAAGTGCCAGTTGTCCTTTAGATTTCTTTATAAGTAAGATAAATTAATTGCTCTAGCTCAAATAGCTCCAAATTTGCTTTGTTTTTGTTTTGTCAGGAGCATATATCTCAATTTAGCTGCAGCTATAAGCCAATCTCCAAATCCATTTAGGAATGTACACCTCCCGCATCTAAGCAAACCTCAGTGACTTGCTTGGTTGGCTAGCGATGCAACCATACAGGACCCAGCACCAAATACAGAAGTCAGTAGTGTCACTGGGGGGGAGGGGTGCAGTGATAAAGACTGCACTGGATGTCACCCCAGAAGGGTGGGGTAATGTACACTGGGGGGAGTGGGTGACTGGCTTCCGGGTCCCACATGACCATGGTCATATGGAAGACCGGGACAGGCAGCGGTGGCAAAGAGGAGCACAGCAGGGACCCAGGGGCCCAGGCAGCAACACCAGCCCTCTGCGGGCAGCAGCCGAGAAGGAGGAGCGCAGAGGGGAGGTATTTAGGCCCCCGCACTCACCACCAGCCCTCCACAGGCGGCGACGAAGAGGAGCACAGCGGGGACCCAGGGGCCCAGGCAGCAACACCAGCCCTCTGCCGGCGAAGGCTGAGAAGGAGGAGCACAGCGGGAAGGTATTTAGGCCCCCGCACTCACCACCAGCCCTCCACAGGCAGTGGCAG
>NC_056523.1:116748159-116767106 GCF_019175285.1 Sceloporus undulatus | reverse complement strand
TGAAGAGGAGCACAGGGGGACCCAAGGGCCCAGGCAGCAACACCAGCCCTCCACGGGCGGTGGCTGAGAAGGAGGAGCGCAGCGGGGAGGTATTTAGGCCCCCACACTCACCACCAGCCCTCCACAGGCAGCGGTGGCAAAGAGGAGCACAGCAGGGACCCAGGGGCCCAGGCAGCAACACCAGCCCTCTGCGGGCAGCAGCCGAGAAGGAGGAGCGCAGCGGGGAGGTATTTAGGCCCCCGCACTCACCACCAGCCCTCCACAGGCGGCAACGAAGAGGAGCACAGCGGGGACCCAGGGGCCCAGGCAGCAACACCAGCCCTCTGCAGGTGGAGGCTGAGAAGGAGGAGCACAGCGAGGAGGTATTTAGGCCCCCGCACTCACCACCAGCCCTCCATAGGCAGTGGCAGTGAAGAGGAGCACAGGGGGACCCAAGGGCCCAGGCAGCAACACCAGCCCTCCGCGGGCAGTGGCTGAGAAGGAGGAGCACAGCGGGGAGGTATTTAGGCCCCCACACTCACCACCAGCCTTCCACAGGCAGCGGCGGCGAAGAGGAGCACAGCGGGGACCCAGGGGCTCAGGCAGCAACACCAGCCCTCTGCAGGCACAACAGGAAGTTAAGAGTTTTCTAGGCTTCCGGTATGGAGGAGTTATAGAAGTAAGGAACAGTTTAAAAAACTAGTAACTTACTTTGCAAGGAAGGTTCTTGGAGGAACGGGATTGTGACTTACCCATCCTTAATTTCTCCAGCAAGGGGGATTAACTTTGGGATTCAAATAGGGGTAATTTCTTTTTTATTATACCCTACACTTGGTCTCTTCTGACAGTGAAGTGTATCCAGCTTAAGAATCCTGATTCCCTTCCTTTGCCACCCCTATAGGGGACTGCAGCTTAACTCCCATACAAATAAGAGGAACTATTGAACAGGGAAAAATAAAAGAAACTAATAGCAAAGTTTTGTATTTAAAATAGAAGAACCTACAACAAATATAAAACAAAATTAATACTAAGTAAAATGGACTTATAGGATTTTGGACTTTTTTTTTCTTTTTGGTGTAAAGCAAATAGAGGTTAAAATATTGTAGCTCTCATCTTCCTCAGGACTACATTAGATAAGAAAGTAATTATGGAAAGAGTGTGAAAAATTTAATACTACAAAGATTAATTTTTGAATTTATGCTGATTTCAATATATGTTGGTAAAATTCTAAATATTTATGGAAACAAGAAGTTTAAAGAAAAAACTTGAAAAAGAGGAAAAACAAAAAAAATGGCCATGATTAAAAAAGGATATATGCAATTGCAAACTCTTACACAAAGAAGAGGTTCAGGAAGTGCAGGAGAAGATACATTGAAAGTTGTAGATCCAATAGTAGCATTAGTGGAAGAAATTAAGAGTTTAAGACAGGAAATAAAGGAAAATAGACAAGAAATGAAGGAAGATTTGAAAGAATCTATTAGAGATATAAGGGAAGAAATTAAAGAAGCAAGGGCAGAAATCAAAAAAGATATAAAAAAAGAACTAGATAACATGGGTAAGAGAATGGACAAATTTTCACTGGAGCTAAATAAAAATCAGAAAGAGGTAGAAAAATTAAAAGAAAAGACCAATATGATGGAAAAAACAACTACGGAGTTATCAAAGAAATAGGAATCGCAACAGACCTTAGATTGGACGAATGAATTGAGATACAGAGACAGATGTATTAAAATAAGGGGACTGAAAGAAATATTGAATGAAGATTTGGACAAAAGATTAATTAAACCTCTAGCTGATTTTATTAAGATTGAAGAAGAAATAATGAATTTGGAAATTGATAAAATATTTAGAGTTACCTCGCAACAAGCTAAGGATAAGAAATTACCCAGGGACATTGTAATTTGCTTTGTTAGGACAAGATTTAAAGAATTAATAATACAAGAAAGTTATGTAAATACGTTAATAATAGAAGATATGGAACTGAAAATTTTCAAGGACATTCATCCTCAAATTTTGTTTGAAAGACAGAAATACAAATCATTAGTTCTAATATTAAATAAGATGAAAATAGATTACAGATGGGATAGAGTAGAAGGGTTATCCTTCTTTTTCAAACAAAAGAGATACAAGATTGATAACATAAATAAGGCAAAAGAAATGGAAGAGAAATTTAAAAAGATCATAAAGACGCAAGACAGGATGGAAGGAAATATAAAGAAGAGAAGATCCTAACAGTAACTGAGACTACAGAAGGAGAAGGTGAACAGCTTATTGAATTGGAGTTAGAAGAGAATTAAAGTAGAAAATAGACTATTTTTTATTGCTGTATATTAGTACTTTACTTTACACTTTCTTGCTTTCTTTTTCTTTTCATAAGTGTAATCTGATATTGAATAATAAAGCAAAACCTCTTTTGTAATAAAGAGGTGAAGAAGTTGTATACTACAGTTAAGTTAATATACTAATAAAACATAATGGTTAAAATCATTTCATGGAATGTAAGGGGTATCAATTCTAAATACAAGAGAAACTTGATCTTCTATCGTTTAGAAAAAATAAATGCAGACATAATATGTATACAAGAAACAAAGATTAAAAAAAAGAAATGAAATATATAAACAATGTTAAATTAGGAAATAGCTTCTCATCTGCATCCGAATCTAAGAAAAAAGGAGTAACCTTTTATGTGAATAAACAATGTCAAGCAAAAGAAATCTTTAATGATGAGGAAGGAATGTATTTAGGAATAGAAGTAAAAACTCAAAATCTTACATTGTTAGCAAATGGTATTTATGCACCACTGGAAGAACGGGAAAGCTTTTTTGAAAAAATACATCATGAAATTTCGGAGATAGAATATGATAACATCATTTTACTTGGAGATTTTAATTCTGTTATAGATCCAACAAGGGACAGGAAATCAAACAGTAAAAAGGTAATTAGAAGATATCAGGGTAAATTGCCTAAATCCTTTTTCAGAATAATGGAAGATTTCAATTTAACAGATATATGGAGATATAAATATCAGGACTCAAGAGAATATACATATTACTCAGAGGTACATGACTCAATTTCTAGGATAGACATGTTTCTATCATCTAAGTCTATGTTACCCTTTATACAGTCTATGGACATTATGTCCAACTATGAATCCGATCATAATTTAATCTTATTGAATACATATCAGAAAAAGAAACAGTATCTATGGAGATTACAGGAAGATATATTGAAAGAAGAGAGTCTGGTAGACAAGGTTAAAGACAGTTTAAAATTATATTTTATTGAAAACAAAACAAAAGATGTTTTATTAAAAACCATCTGGGACACAAGTAAAGCGGTCATCAGGGGTGTATTTATTAAAATACAATATGAAAGGAAAAAATTAAAGAACGAAAAAGAAAAAAAATTAATGGAAGATTTAAATAAAAAAGAGGAACAGTGGAGAAAAAAAGGAGATAAAAGATTAAAATGTGAGATAGAGGATATAAAAATTCAACTTAAATTAATAGCCACAAAAGAAATAGAAAGAAAGTTAAGGATATTAAAACAAAAACAATTTCAATCCGGAAACAAGGCCGGGAAATTGATGGCATCTAAAGAAAAGAAAAAGAAAAAAATTAATCACAGAAATTTATGTAAATGGACAAGTACTAACAAATAGTAACAACATAAAAAATGCCTTCGTTGACTACTATAAAGAACTGTGTAAAGGAGAACCAACAGAAAACAATACAGATAAGATTAAGAACTACTTTAAAATAACATATATACAACTTTAAAAGAAGATCAGAAAAAATTCTTAAATCAGACATTCACATCAGAAGAAATCATAGAGGCTATTAAAAATTTAAAGACACAAAAAGCTCCAGGACCAGATGGATTGTCAGCAATTTATTACAAGAAAATGGAAGAAATCTTGTTAGAACCTTTAAAAGAAACATTAAATGATATTCACATAAACGGAATTCCGGAATCATGGAAGGAAGCCTATATATCACTCATTCCTAAAGGATCTCAGGACATGCAGACTGTAAACAATTATAGACCTATCTCTTTAACTAACACGGATTATAAAATCTTTACATCAATCTTGTCAACTAGATAAAAGAGCTGTGTTAAAGTATTAGTTAAAGAAAATCAAAATAGTTTTATACCAGGTAGATAAATAAAAGACAACATAAGAACTGTACTGAATCTAGTAGAATATTATGAGCATCACAATGAACGGAAACTGGCAATGATTATGATTGATGCGGAAAAAGCATTCAATAGGTTGGAGTGGAATTTTATGATGGAAACACTTAAAAGGATGGAACTCGGAGATATGTTTTTGAATTGGATATATGCAATCAATGAGAAACAAAAAGCCCGAATATTGATTAATAATGACATAACTGAATATATACCAATTATGATTGGAACTAGACAGGGGTGTCCCCTGTCACCTCTTCTGTTCATCCTGACGCTGGAAGTATTAAATAATAGTATAAGAAACTATTGTGAAATAAAAGGAGTTCAAATAGGTAGATTTAATGTTAAAGCATTCGCAGATGACCTAATTATATTTTTGGAAGATCCTAAAAAATCAATACTACAATTAATAAAAATATTACATAATTATGGAGAATTAGCAGGTTTTAAGATCAATGTAAATAAAACAGCAATTATAACTAAAAATATGACAGAATATGAAGATCAGGAACTGAATAATATTTCGGGTTTCAAAATTGTTAAAAAAGCCAAGTTTTTGGGGATTTACCTTACAAACAGAAATATAGATCTTTGTCACAATAATTATGAAAAAGTGTGGAATGAGATTAAAAGGGATATGTTGAGATGGTAAAAAATGAATCTTTCTTTGTTGGGAAGAATGGAAATCTTGAAAATGAATGTGTTACCAAAACCTATCTTTTTATTTCAAAATTTACCCATTCTATGTAAAGAAGTATGTTTTGAAACGTGGCAAAAATGCTTGTCTAACTTTGCTTGGCAAGGGAAAAAAGCAAGGATTAAGTGGAAGTTATTAATGGAGGATAAAAGGAAAGGAGGTTGTAATATACCAAACCTAAAATTGTACTACTACTACTACTACTACTACTAATAATAATAATAATAATAATGTTTATTTATATACCGCTTTTCCAAATTAGATCAAAGCGGTGTACAACAGGAAGTACAATACAAAGTCAAAATAAAACATAACAGGCCTCTCTCCCCCTCAAGATGGTGGCTGAAGGGAGGGCTTTTCTTCTTTCAGGCAGGCAGTTGGAGCTAGCCTGCCTCTCTCCCCCCCAAGATAGAACATCTCCTGCTTTGCTCAAAGCAAATCACTGGAGAAGACATGGGTAAATCTTATATTACTGAGATATATGCCAGAAGCACTGGCTTGTCTGAAGCCAGTCTCAGAAAGAGGTTCATCTACACCCTGCCCTTGCAGTATCTTTTCTTTGTTGTACTTTGTTTCCCCATCCCTCATGACAGTCAACCCGAACACCACCACCAGCATGCCTTCAGTGGATTGAAGAATGGGTTCTTTTGAAAAATGATGAATTATTAGAATTGGAAAGTACAAAAATGAGATTTGGATACCATGCCTTCCTATGGTATGAGAAACTCAAAGTCAACTCTGATTTTTCCCATCACTTTGTACGAAATTCATTATTTAAAATATGGCTGAAAATTTAAAAAAAAAACTGTTTTACAATCAATGGCCATTATGGGTGTCAAGCCAGGAAGCATTTTACAAGAGAACGAGACACGAAGGTCAAAACTGGATAACATATAAAGATCTATTAAAAAATGAAAAAGGAAATTTGGTGATGAAACCCAGTAAAGAAATAGAAAAGTTGACTAACAAAAATTGGCTGTTACAGAGACAATTAATGGAAAAATTTAGAATTGATAAAAAAGAACATGAATTTGCTAGTAAAGGGAATGAGATTGACAATATTATTTTTGATAAGAAAAGAGGGCATATTTCAAAGTATTATAAAATATTAAAACAAAGAGATCTAGAATCGGAAGCTGTAAAACAATGTATGGTAAAGTGGGCCCAAGATGTAGGAGAAGCGATTGAAATGGATTTATGGGAAAAATCATGGCGTGACACGAATTCCTTTACCCTTTGACAAAACTATAAAGAAAATTACATTAAAATTCAACATCAATGGTACTTATCTCCAAATAGATTAAACAGAATGTACAAAGTCAGGAGCGGTAACTGCTGGAAATGCAGTAAACAAAGGGGTACCTTTTACCATCTTTGGTGGGAATGTGAAGAAGCAAAAAAAATTGGAAAAAAATACATATTTCTATGTCAAAAATTTTAGAGATTGTATTACCATTGAACCCTGTATTGTTTCTTTTGAATATGACTGGTATATTAGAAAGAAAATTAGAAACAAAATATAGACGATTGATATTATATATGGTAACAATAGCAAGAATTACGTTTGCCAGATATTGGAGATTGCAAACAATTCCTACAATAGAGGAATGGCTAGAGAGGTTAACAGAAGCAATGGAAATGGACATACTTACAGCACGCATGCGTGATTTGAAGACGGAAGAGAGAGAGAAAGAATAGGAATGTTTAAAAAGATATAAAGAAATGAATTTAGATTTAAAAGTGTAAAGAGGTCTTGTTTGTTTTTCTTCTTGTAATAGACTATATAAAAATACAAAACTTTGAGGAAGCCTTTTTGTAACAGATTAGTGTTAAAATTCAACACAATGGTTTTTCTTTTTTGAATTTGTATTTCCTTTTTCTTTTTTTCTTTCTTTTCTTTTTCTTTCTTTTTTCGAGTTTGTGTGTTTCGTATATTGTATGTGATATTTGTATTTTGTATTTTGATGTAATAAAATTTAATTAAAAAAAAGAAGAAGTGGCTGCCTGCCAGGTCCCACATAACCATGGCCACTCGGGCCTCAGAAGGCCAGGGGGATGAGTGACCAGAAGGCTGGGGGGCTGCTGCAAGGGCTGAGCACACACCCCATCTTGCTGTCAGCAGCAGCAAGATAGGGGAGTGCCTTTTGGTCCCATTCCCGAAGCCCCGTCCTCCCAAAGGCCTGCCTTGCAGGAAAGTGTGACACCCCAAGCAGGAACGCCACTGACAGATGTCCCTGGCAGGATGCTAACCTGCCAAAGGGAAAGCAGACCCTCTTGGCATCATGCTTCATACAAAGCCAGCCAGCAGAGCCTTAACTGAGTTTATATGAAAATTGCTCATCAGAGGAATCACTTGGCTCACCAGTGTCAATCTCAAATGGTAATGAACCTTGAATTCAGTGTTTTTGCTATTTCTCAGTAATTCCAGACATAGTAGTAGTAGTAGTAGTAGTAGTAGTAGTAATAATATAGTTATTATACAGAGAGGCGGGATTACAACCTTAAAAGACACTTAGTACAATCAATTCAACAATAAAATACTAACACTGAATTTACCAAGAATTCCTATTAGTTCTCTAAAAATTACAATTCGTCCATTAGCCAACAATCAGAGTCAAGGAAGAGCAGTCGTCATAACCTTTTTATATGGAATTCAGTGGCTAAGCCCGCCGGAAGAGATCCGTTTTGAGTGCCTTCTTAAAGGCCTCTAAGGTAGTAATGATACAGATCTCTTCCGGTAGGTCATTCCATAATCTTGGGGCTGCAGCAGTGAATGCCTTATGTGAAGTTGTCATTAACCTGGTATTATAATATTCTAGTAAGAACTTCCCAGATGTTCTAAGAGTGCGGGCCATATTATGTAGAGAGAAGCGCTCCCGCAAGTAACTCGGGCCCGAGACATGTAGGGCTTTAAAGGTAATAACCAACACCTTGTATTGCATCCGGAAGCTAATTGGCAGCCAGTGAAGAGATTTCAGTATTGGTGTTATATGGTCAAACCTAGATGTTCTGGTGACGAATCTGGCTGCTGCATTTTGAACCAATTGAAGCTTCCGAATTTGGTACAAGGGTAGCCCCAAGTAAGGCGCATTGCAGAAATCTAACCGAGAGATTACCAGTGCAAGTACTACTGCTTCAACGTCCTTTCAGTCCAGGTAGGGTACAGTTAGGTAAAGTTGTCCCTCCAGATTTTCAGGGGTTAGGGGAACAGTATCTCTGCAAAGAAGGAAAATTCATAAGATAAGCCCCACCCACTTCCCCTCCAATGTCTGGGATGGTTGCCCGAAGCATGGCTGGGTACCAGAGGAAGCTTGCTTGGCTCTTCTCCCACCCTCCCCTGCTTTTCACCAGCCCTGGGAAGCCATTTAAAGAGACAGGAGGGTGGGAGGAAAGAGGTAAGGGTGAGCGCCTGTCTCCTTCACCCTTCAATCCATTTCCACAGCCAGCTATAGGGACAGAAGGGCGGGGGCATGAGGCGAAAGAGGTGTGCACCTGCTTCTCCTCATCCCCTTACCCTTCACTCCCTTCAGCCAGTGCTGGGAAGGGATTGAAGGAAGGGGGGATGAGGAGAAAGAGGCATGTGCCTGCTTCTCCGCTTCCCCTTGCCCTCCTGTCCCTTCAGCCAACGCTGGGAAGAAGCCAAAGGATGGGGGAATGAAGAGAAGGAGCCATGTGCCTGCTTCTCCTCATCCTCTCATCCTTCAATCCCTTCAGGCAGTGCTGGGAAGGGACCGAAGGAAGGAGGGATGAGGAGAGGCAGGCGTGCGCCTGTCTCTCTTCATCCCCCCACCCTTCTATGTCTTCAAATAGCTCTGGGAAGACACAGGGGGACAGGGAGATAAAGAGAGGCAGGCACGCACCTGCTTCTTCTTATCCTCCTGCCCTCCTGTCCCTCTAGCCGGCTCTGGGAAGACACAGAAGGGTGGGGGGATAAGGAGAAACAGGCGCGTGCCTGCCTCTCTTAATCTCCCTGCCCTCCCAATCGCGAATAATCAAAACCACAAAATTGAAGGCCATGAATCCGGAGGGACAACTGTAGTTTTTTTGTTTGTTTGTTTGTTTGAATGATATTGAGAATAATTTGACTGAGTTCTCAAAGTGTCTTACTGTGCTCAGAACGTTCAGTTAAAAACCTTCTATGTTAAACATAGCAAAACAAGCCAAAACAAAAATCAGTCCCATCATCTTTGTAGGCTCACTTGGTTAGGACATAAAAGATAGTCTTGTCAGTGTCTGCTCCCAAACTGTGGAACTACCTTCCATGAGAATTCCCGCTGATTCCCTCCCTGATGCCTTTCTGCTGGAAGATGAAGATGTTTTTGTCCACGCGTGTCTTTGGATTTTAATTGTAGAACACAACAGGTTTTGCTCACTATCTGGTTGCATTACAAACAACACATGCTGAAATTCTCTCTTCTACACAGCCATTAAAGGTACAAGTAAATATAACTTTTCAATTTTCAAAATGCAACCCTAATTCAGAGAAATGCAGAGCTCAGGGTTTCAATCCTTCCTTGCTTTCAGAAGGCAAGGTAGTAATTCATGCTATGTGGCTCCCATTTCCTGCTCTCCTGTGGATTCTCCCAGCAGGCAATCTAGAGTGAAGACTTTACACTAGTCCCCAGGCAGGTTGGTAGAAGTGTGGCTCCATTGTAATATGCTGCACCATAACTCTGTTGTAGATGTTTTCAAGGAGTCTGTGTACTTTGTTGTATTTTTCCTTCTCACCTTCTGCCTTCTCCTCTACTGCTAAATCAGCAAATCCTTAAATGTATGATTAGCCTGGAAAACTGCTTCTCAAATTAAAGGCAAAGTCTATGCAGTTGACAAGATACATGTACATGCCTTTTCTCCTCTCCTCCTATGACTTACTGGAGAATGTGAAAAGCTTACTTTTTTTTTTTTTTTTAGTTATTGACAGTAAAAGGTACCTGCTGTACAGAATGCGGTGCTGATGAGCAGTGTGATGTGTTACTATTTCTCTGCACTGAATTTATATATTTATCAGGCAGCCATTAAAAACAGACATTTCTGAACTCCAGCAATAGTCATTCTTAATATTTCCACTTCTCTTATTCAGGGCATGATCTTAGTCCTGGCTACATCTCTGGAGTGCTGAGAAGTTTAAAAATTTATATTGGCATTAAAAGTGAGGTTGCTGGCGAAGATATATTTCAGCGGTGATGCTAGAAATACATATTCCTGTTCTGATCTTGTTGCTCCTGAATATTTCTATTTAGTTGCTGCAGCTGCAGCTGCAGCAAGAACTTATCATTGTCCATATAAAATGGGGTGATGAGGCCAACAACCTTCTGACTTGCTTCTGATCCCCTGTGTATTTTTGTTGTTTTAATACTAGAATTGATAAGTGCAACTGATAAACATACCAAACATTATAGAGGTGTGACTGCCTAGTGGATCTTTTAATTTACATAGTAATGTCCAATTTGGAGTTCTTAACTGGCTTGTGCATCCTACTGTGCATACTGGATAAGATCCATGATCCTGCCAAACTATGTCATGAGAAGATTGACATTTTTGTTACTTGTCCACCAAGGTAGAAGCTGTATTTTTTTCAGTGATGAAACCCCAATGTAAAGATGAGTAGCAAGTTATCTCATCACTACACAGTGAGGGTTTTTTCCCCCTCTGCTGATGTTCCGTAAGATATCAGCCTTTCCTCTTTAATGTTTCCTCTTTAATTGTGGCTGCTCTGATCATCTATAGGAAAAGTAAGGGGGAAAAAAGAAATGTCTGGCTTCAGTTCTATTACTCCTCAAATGGTTGAAGTGAGAGCTAACAATACAGATCACCTGTCTAAGAGCTTGCCTGGCTACAGCACACAATACATTTGTCCCCCAAACTAGGTTTCCGTGTACATAAGAATAAGTCCAGAAAGGTAGACATGTAGTGTCACAGTGATGCCTGTATTTGGCAAGCAAGCTTATTGAGAGTATGGTAATCGAAAGATTAGGATAACAGCAATAGATCAAAGAAAGCCAAGTGTGCCTTGTCAGATGAACACTAGGTCATGATTAATTTTCATTGCACAATCCTTTGAAATTTCACATACAGTGATCATTTGACCAAAGTGTGGGTTGCCCAGGATTTAGTTTTTTGGATACACATAGTGGTCGTGACTTCTTTGAAAGGAAGAACATTGCTAGTATTAGAGGGCATGATGTGGGAAACAAGCAAGGCTAAGACATGACAAAACCATGAAGAAAGTAGAAGGGGAAAAGGAGGGAGGAATCTTGAGAACTTAGATTTGCAGTTGTAGGAGTGAATTACAATATCCGTCCTGGATGCCTTCTTTCAGGTATAGTACATATTTTTTCCCCAATATTGTCTCATTATTGCTAGTGATGAGATGGTTTCGGTCTCTCTGATAAGATCGTGATAGATGGAGAAAGAGTTTAGCAAGCACATATTTTCCCCATTTTAATAAATAGATAAATCTCAGAATCATATTGTAATGAGCAAGATATGGCACTTGCCTATCCTTTTCACATCTGTTTTCTTTGAAAGAATATTATTGTTTCTCATTGACAAGTCATAGTTTGAGTCTCTCCTGTGTAGAAAAATTCACAAGGTAACATGCAATCATTTTGTGCTGTTAAAACAATTAAAAGTCTACATTTTAGCATATAACACCCATTATAACACATTTAGCACTTTGAAAGCATCATTAGATTGATAGTGTAGAGTTTACTTTTTCTTTATAAAATACTGTAAGTACAGCAGGAACAGATTGCCTTTCTGAGTTTTTGCTTCACCATCTAATTTCAGATTCCCTGTGCTTGTAATATAGCTGACTTGTGATCAGAGATGGTGATTTGGACTCATATGTATTTAACAGACTGACTACAAGAGAATAAGCAGGTGACAAGATAGGCCTTTACTGAAAAAATATGTGAAAAACTTGTCTTACCTAAGTTTAGTTTCACTTTGGGTCCCATGGTGGGAGAAAGGTAATATGTGAATGGAATTAAATTGACTTGAAATGAAATGAATAAAACACTTGAGCAAAGTGTTTTAGTAAATGTTCATGACATTAAATTGATGTCATCTTGGACATTTGTGTATTGAAATGGTAGTGATCCACATCTTTCAGAAGAACTTGACTGCATGATTTTGTCGTTCTTATCCATGTAGATACTGTCCCTTTGTTGAATCATGCTTGGAAAGTGCAAGCCCCACTGCAGAAGCTGTGATGATGACTGAGTCTATGACTGAGTCACTCACAGTATTAATGAAGATACCTGCTGCCCCTTATTACAAAAACTCAGACCTTTGAGGTCCATTCTGTGAGCTTCTATTCCAACCCAGTAACTAAAAGAATCAAGCTTTTTACTTCCTACTTGCTTTCATTTTATTTTCTACTTTCATCTATTTTTGCTTCCATATTTCCTTTCATATGAATTTCAAGCCTGATTCATAGAAATCACAAAGGTTTTTTCAGAAACATTTTTTAACATGTAAGAGAAGAATACCATAGATTTCCCCCATTTTGGAATGATCACTGTTGTTCCAGCAGATGTGCTAGGCTCACAGATTTCATTTAGTTCAAAGCCCTTTAGGGCTCAGTGAGGTGATCTCACAAGATTTAGTCACTTTTTGCCATAAGCATCTTTGTTTCAACTCTGGAATGAAATGCTGTAGTCCTAGATTTTTATTTCAACAGTTTGATAGTTGTACTTGCTCCTTTATCACAGGAAGAAACAAAACCTGTATGTATCTGTATGAACACACGAAAGACTAAGGGAGAGAAATGTTCAGGGCTGTGGGAGAAAATACATGGCTGTGATCTAGTCTCTTCAGAAGTATTTCTGAACTAACATTTAATTTATGTAATCATTTATGTCGTGGCATTTAGCTTGAACAAAATGCTTAGGAAGGATCAAAATAATATATTAGTAGAGAAAGTGTATACACAATGCATTTATTGTGTTCACAGAGAATTTTGTCATTGTCTTCTTCTAAGTTGAGTTTGACTTGCCCAAAGTTGTCCCATGGGTTTCCGTGGTTAATTGGGGATTTGAAACCTGGTCTGCCAGATATTAATTGCCTTAATTGAAGATATCTTCATTAATGCTATGAGCAATCCAGTCACAGACTCAGTCATTACCTTGACTGGGATTTGAATGGGGCTTGGCCCCTTGAAGTATAATTCTGTAGTGGCACATCAGCTGCATAGATAAGGATTCTAAAAGCATGCAAGTCAAGTTCTTTTCCAAAATGTGAATCAGTACTTTGGTACATGAGTGTGTAGCCTATAACAAGGATCACTTCTATTTTTTAAAAAAGCTTCCAATTAGGAATCAAGTAATTAGTAAATTAATTAAGTAATTAGTTTAAGTAATTAGTAAGTAAAGCTTGCATCCTAGAATAATGAGTACAATAACAACATGTTGTTACTAGGAGACTTTTCTCTCAAAGCCCGCAACCCATTTCAAATGTAAAGAGGTAATTAAAGTGTCAGCACAAGGCTGTGACCACCATGTAAAATGTGATGAAGTGCATGGCTCTTTTTATGAAATCAATTTTAAGTTCAACATTTTAACCTCAACAAGTTTATTTTCCAGATGTTTGCAAAAGCTAGGATATCTTGTGAACACCACATTTCAATTTTTGAATGATTAGAAATCATTTTAATCATTTTAAAATGCACTTCATGTGTATATAGTACCATTTTACCACTGTGAACAATGTGGAAGCTTAACAGGATTAGGCTACCTAGTCCCTGGATGAGGCAAATCCAGGAAATACTAGGGATTTCGAGATAGGACTAGGAAGTAATTATGCTTGAAGCTCTGGAGAGCCATTTCCAGTCTAACAACTGGCTAGGTATTGATATTGTCTCTACCTAGCTTCCTACATTACTTTGTTCATGTCCTCCTGTTTAAGGAAAAACTACAAATTTTAATGGGAAGTTGAAGGCTTTCATGGCTGGCATCCAAAGCTTTTTGTGGGGTTTTCAGGCTATATGGCCATGTTCTGGTAGAGATTATTTCTGACATTACAAATGTTAACTTTAACACTTTCCTTTGGATTGTATTCATGCACAGTGTGTGTGATGTTACGTATGAGCAAAGTGATGATATTGTTGATAATCTGTTAGCACGTTGGTAATATGAACTATATTTCACAGTTTCCATTTCAATGAAGAAATGAGTAAATATTGTCTTTTAGGATATTTTATATCGACTTATCTACAAGTCAATGTATATATAAATACTGTACCTTAACTCTTATTTTTAATAAGGGACAATCCCTTGGTGAAAGGCAAGAGTCTGTCATGGAACGGACTCCTTTCTACTCTCTCATCCATACAGCCACTAGTATGAGCACAAACAGTTATACCTGCCAGGATTTTTTAAGTTGTTTGACAATGTTTTCCTTTGCTTTGTCCTTTAAATTCTTTGTTAACATACCCATAAGTTTTACCTCATTTATCCACATTTAACCACTGTGCCACCAGGAGCCCTGGTGGCGCAGTGGTTAAATGCCTGTACTGCAGCCATTCACTCGAAACCACAAGGTTGCGAGTTCAAGACCAGCAAAAAAGGGCCCAAGCTCGACTCAGGCTTGCATCCTTCCGAGGTCGCTAAAATGAGTACCCAGACTGTTGGGGGCAAATTAGCTTACTTGCTAATTAACTTACTTGCTGTTCACCGCTATGATCTTTGGAATAGCGGTATATAAATAAAACAAATTATTATTAAATTATTATCCAAATCCATAATTTTGGCCCCAAAACCTGCCCTCAACTTATAGTCAAGTATATACAGTAAGTAAGTAATTTGAGAGCCAGAGGATTTTCGCACCACCGCTTACTGTGGGTTAAGTGATGGTAAAGCGCTGGTAAAACGTCCCTGAAGCATGAGGGTGTGAAAGCCAGTTGCGCTTCTGAAACATCAATGAAGCATCCCCTCGCCTCTATTGTCCTTGAATCGTTCATGGAGCAGCCATTTCCTATTAATGCAAAGTTCCTGTTAATAGGAAATGGCTGCTCTGCAAATGATTCAAGGACAGTAGAGGCGAGGGGATACTTCACTGACGTTTCAGAAGTATAACAGGCTTTCACACTCTTGCACTTCAGGGACGTTTAACCGGTGCTTTACCTGCGCTCAATCCACGGTTAGTGCCAGTGTGAAAATCTTTCCTGTGTGGTGTTGTGTTTGTTTGTTGAACAAGGACTCTAGGAGAGGAAGGTCAAGGCAAACACTCTCTGAACAAAGCTTGCCAAGAAAGCTCCATATGTGTATGTGAGGGGGATGTCTTCAGGTGGCCATAAGAAATGATCTGAAGGTACACAACAATAAATATTTAACTGTGTTCAAAAAATAATTTAAAAGCCAACCCTAAAACATTACACACACCCAATTAAAGTAATAATAATTAACTAATAAAAGACCAAGCAGTCAAAATTCAAATTATATGAGGCTCTGTAAAGAGATTTTTACCAGTTGATCCTCATTCTGCATAATTTCAGTTCGGCTTCAAAACAGAGAAAGGGGATGCTTCCCTTGAGACAGAACTTGTACAGACTTTTTAACATTTGAATTTGTATTGGTGTTTGTGTGTGTGTGTTTGCGTATTGCTTCCCTTGTCTTTGTTTCACTAATATAACATGCATCTTTTGCATTAGATATTATTCTTGTTTATTCTTCAGAAAATAATTAAGCAGACTGAACCATTGACTAATTTCAGAGGAATATTTAAACACATCTGTAAATCTCTTTATCAGAACATAAGACTGGATCATGCCTTTAGATGAAAACGAATTTGGGAGTACCTTTATTAGAATGTTGCAGACAACCATCAGACATGTACATCAAAGAAATGAGCCAAATGAGGCACAGAATTAAGTGAACCCTTTTCAAAAGTAGAAAGGAGAACTGGGTTTTTGTCTAATTGCTGAAATCAAAGAAAGAACATAGAGGATGCTTTCTGTTTGTATTTAATGGGTGTCAGTCAAGAACTAGCAAGCACAAGTTTCACTTTCGAACTTTTCACTATTAGATATCTGGTTAACAAATCCGGGCCATAGAGAGGGTTAAGAAAAAACATGGTGTTGGGGGGGGGGGGGAGAAGAAATAACGTGCAATTGAAGCTGCAGGCATAATCCTATTTCAATGCATATTTTCCCTCCACCATACATTTTCAGAAGATATCCATGAGACTGAAATGGCTGAAATGGAAAGCTCATCACTTCTTGAAATTATTCAGTGTAATGAGGACAACATAATAAAAATTAAAGGAGGCTCCATTTTTTAAAATAAAGAAGCTGGTTCACATCTTTTTCCAAATGCCTATATTTATTATACATGTATGATCTGGCAAAGACCATACATGTATCAAGGAACTTATGGTTTGTTTGCAAAATAGTGTGGTTTTATTGTTGCGTTCTTAGCACTTTTGTGGATGGGTACAGTTTGTTAGAAAGCCAGAATATAAAATAATTAAACGTGAGAGAGGGAGCAAAGGTTTGAGAGTAGCAGTGCTGGAACTGATTCTAGGTGTAAAATGAATATGTGAGCTACAAATTGTGACTTTAGTACATTAGTCCCTTGATAATCCTGCTTAGCCCCAAACTTGGATTATTATGCTATGCTAGAGTCTGCTTTTATAAAATAGTTACACTTTTTGTTGTTGTTGTTATCCACCCTTGAGTCGATCTCGATCCATGGCAACCCTGTAGATGAGACATCTCCAAGACTGCCTATTTCCACTGCCTGCCCGGGTCCTGCAAATTCATCCCATGACCTCCTTAATAGAGTCCATCCATCTACACATGGCCTTGCCTCTCTTTCTGCTTCCCCCACACCTTTCCTAGCATTTTTGTTTTTCCAGTGAGTCATGCCTCCTCATGATGTGAACAAAGTATGTCAGCTCAGTCTTGTCATCTTGGCTCCAGAGAGATTTCTGGCTTGATCTGCTCTAGGACCCATTGTTTGACTTCTTGGATGTCCATGGTAACCTCAGCACTCTATCCAGCACCACATCTCAAATGAAATAATTTTCTTCCTGTACCTTTCCAACGCCAGCTCTCACTCTATACATAGTAATAGTAATACATGTATACTAGTAATAGGGAAACAGGGCTTGTATGATTCAACTTACATGCTCATTGATGTTTACTCCACCACACCATGTTTTTCCCTAGAGTTTTCCTTGAGTTTTAGCAGGATTAAGCTCATTACCAGCACAGCTGGTTATATAAGACACTCTGAGAGCAGGCCAAGCTCATGCAGCTTTGTGAATCAGCAAAGTCACTTTGGCGGGTTACACACCGCCATTAAAGTACGGAGTCAGTCCATACTGAGGGTTAGGAAGGTGCGGTGCTTCCGCACCCCCTAACCCTAGACAGACTGAGCCGTACAAAATGCGGCCCCCCTTCCACAAGGGGGCCGCCATGACAAGTCATGACCGCGCCGCTTCTATACGGGGTGGCGCGGACGTGACATCATCGGTCCGAACCAGGGCACTTAGTGCCCTTTCCGCGGACAGGAGGAGCTCTGTTTTGGAGCTCCTTCCTGGTTTGTGGCGCCACTTTGCTTCCTGGGCGAGCCTTCAGATGCTGTCGCCAGCGAAGCAAGGCAGAAAGGGGCCAAGCGGCCCCTTTCTCCCCCTTCCTCGCCACCACAGGGTGTCCTGGGGCTTGAAGCCCCAAGGACCCCCTTTTCAGGCTGGGGGAAGCGGCGTTTTGCGCTCCCGCAGCCGAAAAGCGCGGATCGAGGCCTCAGCGGCTGCCGTTCTGCACCTGAGGCCCCCGATACACCGGGAAAGGGGCGGGTACAGCCCGCAAATAGGAGTGTCTCTACCCCGCCTTTGTATGCTAAGGATTATTACACTTTTATATTTAATACATTGACAGGCACTGAAGAAGACGTAGGTCTAACGCGTCTGGCCTTTTGGTTTTTATTTGTAGTATTGTTTATAATTGCAAGAAAAAAATAGAGGGGGCTTTCTTCTTCACTCTTTCTGTGGGTTTTATTGGTTTTCACCAGGGTTTAGTTTCTCGATTTCGTATTTTAATATTCATTCAACCTTAGCATTTTTAGATCTTCCAGTGGTGTAATTTACCCTTTATGAACATTACATTATTTTTTGCCCCGGGTGCTGTTTATTCCCTTATACTGGTTTTGCCAGAACCCTTTTGTTGTTTTTGTTCGTTTTTTTCTGGGGGTTTTTGGTTTTGGGACTTTGGTTGGTTCAGTTGTATGTCTTTACATTTTAGGATTTTACTAGTTCTCTCATAGCTGCCCTCCCCATTCTTAGTCTTTATGATTTCTTGACTGTAGTCCCCCTCTGATCATATC
Organism: Sceloporus undulatus; assembly: GCF_019175285.1. Taxonomy (NCBI): domain Eukaryota; kingdom Metazoa; phylum Chordata; class Lepidosauria; order Squamata; family Phrynosomatidae; genus Sceloporus; species Sceloporus undulatus. Next base: position 116,748,914 of record NC_056523.1, on the reverse strand, counting down.
TGATCCCTGGTAGGAACATTCTTTTCTATTCCTCATTGTCTAGGTTGAATCTTTGTAAATCTTCTGTGGTCATATTTTGGTTTTCCTTATGTTCAACAATACCTGCCTTTTCACTTTCCCTTGATCTTCCTTAGTAGTTGTTCCAAGTCTGTGATGTTTTAGCTAGTAGTATGGTGTTGTCTGCATAGCTTAGATGTTCATATTCCTTCCCTCTATTTTCACTCCTCCTTCTTCTTGTTCCAATCCTGCTTTTTCATATAATATGTCGGCATACAATTTGAACAATAGGGTGAGAGGATCCAGCCTTATCTGACCCCTTTGCCAATTGAATCATCTGTTTCTCCATGTTCTGTTCTGACAGTAGGCTCTTGTCTGAGTACGATTCAGGACTACCAGATGTGTTGTCACTCCCAGGTTATGCATATCTGCTTTTATATTTTTTCTCCTCATAACTCTTTATCCACCTTGTAAGTTTCTGTTTGTTGTTTTTGTCAAACAGATATCACAGGCTAATTCCAGCCCAACTTCCGTTGCAGCTATGTGAACCGCTGTTCTGCTCATATCATCTTTTAGTCCTTGTCATTTCAGAGACTGATGAGAGAGAGAAAAAAATGGCTTTAAAATACTGAAAAATAAATCTATCAACAGAGTGGCAATGTCATTTTTTCAAAACTATGGCTCTTGTGCAGACCCGAAAGCAGATGGCTCTTCACAGTACATTTAGAGAGTGTACTTGATAGCTTCCAAGCACACAC
>NC_056523.1:116735738-116748134 GCF_019175285.1 Sceloporus undulatus | reverse complement strand
GTACCCAGACTGTTGGGGGCAAATTAGGTTACTTGCTAATTAGCTTACTTGCTGTTCACCGCTATGTTCTTTGGAATAGCGGTATATAAATAAAACAAATTATTAAATTATTATCAAAATCCATAATTTTGGCCCCAAAACCTGCCCTCAACTTATAGTCAAGTATATACAGTAAGTAAGTAATTTGAGAGCCAGAGGATTTTCACACCACCGCTTACTGTGGGTTAAGTGATGGTAAAGCGCTGGTAAAACGTCCCTGAAGCATGAGGATGTGAAAGCCAGTTGCGCTTCTGAAACATCAATGAAGCATCCCCTCGCCTCTATTGTCCTTGAATCGTTCATGGAGCAGCCATTTCCTATTAATGCAAAGTTCCTGTTAATAGGAAATGGCTGCTCTGCAAATGATTCAAGGACAGTAGAGGCGAGGGGATGCTTCACTGACGTTTCAGAAGTATAACAGGCTTTCACACCCTTGCACTTCAGGGACGTTTAACCGGTGCTTTACCTGCGCTCAATCCACGGTTAGTGCCAGTGTGAAAATCTTCCCTGTGTGGTGTTGTGTTTGTTTGTTGAACAAGGACTCTAGGAGAGGAAGGTCAAGGCAAACACTCTCTGAACAAAGCTTGCCAAGAAAGCTCCATATGTGTATGTGAGGGGGATGTCTTCAGGTGGCCATAAGAAATGATCTGAAGGTACACAACAATAAATATTTAACTGTGTTCAAAAAATAATTTAAGGCCAACTAAAACATTACACCACACCCAATTAAAAGTAATAACAATTTAAATAATAAAAGACCAAGCAGTCAAAATTCAAAATTATATGAGGCTCTGTAAAGAGATTTTTACCAGTTGATCCTCATTCTGCATAATTTTCAGTTCTGGCTTCAAAACAGAGAAAGGGGATGCTTCCCTTGAGACAGAACTTGTACAGACTTTTTAACATTTGAATTTGTATTGGTGTTTGTGTGTGTGTGTTTGCGTATTGCTTCCCTTGTCTTTGTTTCACTAATATAACCATGCATCTTTTGCATTAGATATTATTCTTGTTTTATTCTTCAGAAAATAATTAAGCAGAACTGAATCTCATTGACTAATTTCAGAGGAATATTTAAACACATCTGTAAATCTCTTTAATCAGAATCAATAAGACTGGATCATGCCTTTAGATGAAAACAGAATTTGGGAGTACCTTTATTAGAAGTGTTGCAGACAACCATCAGACATGTACATCAAAGAAAATGAGCAAATGAGGCACAGAATTAAGTGAACCCTTTTCAAAAGTAGAAAGGAGAACTGGGTTTTTGTCTAATTGCTGAAATCAAAGAAAGAACATAGAGGATGCTTTCTGTTTGTATTTTAATGGGTGTCAAGAACTTAGCAAGCACAAAGTTTCACTTTCGAACTTTTCACTTATTTAGATATTCTGGTTAACAAATCCGGGCCATAGAGAGGGTTAAGAAAAAACATGGTGTTGGGGGGGGGGGGGAGAAGAAATAACGTGCAATTGAAGCTGCAGGCAATAATCCTATTTTCTAATGCATATTTTCCCTCCCACCATACATTTTCAGAAGATATCCATGAGACTGAAATGGCTGAAATGGAAAGCTCATCAATTCTTGAAAATTATTCAGTGTAATGAGGACAACATAATAAAAATTAAAGGAGGCTCCATTTTTTAAAATTAAAGAATGCTGGTTCACTCTTTTTCCAAATGCCTATATTTTATTATACATGTATGATCTGGCAAAGACCATACATGTATCAAGGAACTTATGGTTTGTTTGCAAAATAGTGTGGTTTTATTGTTGCTGTTCTTAGCATCTTTTGTGAGATGGGTACAGTTTGGTAGAAAGCCAGAATATAAAATAATTAAACGTGAGAGAGGGAGCAAAGGTTGAGAGGTAGCAGTGCTGAAACTGATCTCTAGGTGTAAAATGATATACTGTATGTGAGCTACAAATTGTTGAGTTTAGTATCATTAGTCCCTTGATAATCCTGCTTAGCCCCCAAACTTGGATTTATTATGCTATGCTAGAGTCTGCCTTTTATAAAATAGTTACACATTTTTGTTGTTGTTGTTATCCACCCTTGAGTCGATCTCGATCCATGGCAACCCTGTAGATGAGACATCTCCAAGACTGCCTATGTTCCACTGCTCTGCTCCGGTCCTGCAAATTCATTCCCATGACCTCCTTAATAGAGTCCATCCATCTAGCACATGGCCTTCCTCTCTTTCTGCTTCCCTCCACCTTTCCTAGCATTTTTGTTTTTTCCAGTGAGTCATGCCTCCTCATGATGTGGACAAAGTATGTCAGCCTCAGTCTTGTCATCTTGGCTTCCAGAGAGATTTCTGGCTTGATCTGCTCTAGGACCCATTTGTTTGACTTCTTGGATGTCCATGGTAACCTCAGCACTCTTATCCAGCACCACATCTCAAATGAAATAATTTTCTTCCTGTCCACTTTCCTAACTGTCCAGCTCTCACATCTATACATAGTAATAGTAATACATAGTAATACATAGTAATAGGGAATACAGTGGCTTGTATGATTCTAACTTACATGCTTAGTTGTATGTTTTACTCCACCACACCCTATGTTTTTCCCTAGGATTTTTCCTTGAGTTTTAGCAGGATTAAGCTCATTATCAGCACAGCTGGTTATATAAGACACTCTGAGAGCAGGCCAAGCTCATTGCAGCTTTTGAATTCAGCAAAGTCACTTTGGCGGGTTACACACCGCCATTAAAGTACGGAGTCAGTCCATACTAGGGTTAGGAAGGTGCGGTGCTTCCGCACCCCCCTAACCCTAGTAGAGACTGAGTCCGTACAAAATGGCGGCCCCCCTTCCACATGGGGGCCGCCATGACAACGTCATGACCGCGCCGCTTCTATACGGGGTGGCGCGGACGTGACGTCATCGGTCTGCACCAGGGCGCTTAGTGCACCCTTTCCGCGGACCAGGAAGGAGCTCCGTTTTGGAGCTCCTTTCTGGTTTGTGGCGCCACTTTGATTCGCTGGGCGCAGCCTTCAGATGGCTGCGCCCAGCGAAGCAAGGCAGAAAGGGGCCGAGCGGCCCCTTTCTCCCCCTCCTCGCCGCCACAGGGTGTCCTTGGGGCTTGAAGCCCCAAGGACACCCCTTTTCAGGCTGCGGGGAAGCGGCGTTTTGCTGCTTCCCCGCAGCCTGAAAAACGGCGGATCGAGGCCTCAGCGGCTGCCGTTCTAACACCTGAGGCCCCGATACACCAGGGAAAGGGGCGGGTACAGCGCGCCCCAAATAAGCGGTCTCTAACCCGCCTTTGTATGCTAAGGAGTTATTACACTTTTTACATTTTAAACATTGACAGGCCACTGAAGAAGACGTAGGTCTAAACGCGTCTGGCCTTTTGGTTTTTATTATTAGTATTGTTTATAATTGCCAAAAGAAAAAAATAGAGGGGGCTTTTCTTCACTCTTTCTGTGGTTTTATTGGCTTTTCACCAGGGTTTAGTTTCTCTGATTTCGTATTTTTAATATTCTATTCAACCTTAGCATTTTTAGATCTTCCAGTGGGGTAATTTTACCCTTTTAGACATTACATTATTTTTTTGCCCCAGGGTGCTGTTATTCCCTTATACTGTAGGTTTTGCCAGAACCCTTTTGTTGTTTTGTTCGTTTTTTTCTGGGGGTTTTCGGTTTTAGGGACTTTGGTTGGTTCAGTTGTATGTCTTTACATTTTAGGATATTTACTAGTTCTCTCATAGCTGCCCTCCCCATTCTTAGTCTTCTTATGATTTCTTGACTGTAGTCCCCCCTCTGATCAATATCTGATCCCTGGTATGAACATTCTTTTACTATTTCTTCATTGTCTAGGTTGAATCTGTGTAAATCTTCTGTGGTCATTATTTTTGTTTTCCTTATGTTCAACAATACGCCTGCCTTTTCACTTTCCTCCTTGATCTTCCTTAGTAGTTGTTCCAAGTCTGTGATGTTTTCAGCTAGTAGTATGGTGTTGTCTGCATAGCTTAGATTGTTCATATTCCTTCCTCCTATTTTCACTCCTCCTTCTTCTGTGTCCAATCCTGCTTTTCATATAATATGTTCGGCATACAATTTGAACAGATAGGGTGAGAGGATTCAGCCTTATCTGACCCCTTTGCCAATTAGAAATCATTCTGTTTCTCCATGTTCTGTTCTGACAGTAGGCTCTTGTCCTGAGTACAGATTCAGGACTACCAGATGTGTTGTCACTCCCAGGTTATGCATATCCTGCTTTTATATTTTTTCTCCTAGAACTCTTTATCCACCTTGTAAGTTTCTGTGTTGTTGTTTTTTGTCAAACAGATATCACAGGCTATATTCCAGCCAACTTCCTGTTGCAGCTATGTGAACCTGCTTGTTCTGCTCATATCATCTTCTTTAGTCCTTGTCATTTCAGAGACTGATGCAGAGGAGAGAAAAAAATGGCTTTAAAAATACTGAAAAATAAATGTATCAACAGAGTGGCAATGTCATTTTTCAAAACTATGGCTTCTTGTGCAGACCCTGAAAGCAGATGGCTCTTCACAGTACATTTAGAGAGTGTACTTGATAGCTGCCAACACACACACACACACACACACACACAGAGAGAGAGAGAGAGAGAGAGAGCACATATTCAAAAGCAGTGCAGTTATGGGAGTTAGTTCCAAATACTGTCCCCATTTCATTTTCTATTTGTGCACCAACTCACATTTAGTGTGTGCCAAAAGAGCTCCCAGTATGTCACACAGTATAAACAAACAATTAAGGCAGTGTGAGTCCAGAGCATCTACCAGAAAAACAACTGTGGCACTTTACTGTCAAAGTGAATCAGTTTTCTGGCCTTTCATGTTTCCAGTTAACCTTCACTGGGTTTATGCAAATCTGCTGGGTTTCTTTATCTTCTTGTCTTCGTTAAGATTTATAAAATGCCAATTAAACACCATTATGGGAAACAAATCTTTTGAGCTGGTCAGAGTTCTGTCTGAATCATGCTTACTTATGTTTGGTTTTATTAAAACCTCCCTCCTCCATCCACCACCATCTGGCTTTAGAGGGAAAAAGCCAGGCCAGTTCCATCGGGCCTAGCCCAAAGTAAGATGAAGAGCCCTCCCTCTGAGGCTGAGAGTGTGTAACAAAGCCATCCAGTGTGATGGTTCTTTCTTATGTACCTGTCAAACATGTTTCCATGCCAAATATGACTTTCAAGCATACCAAACATGTATCCCTATCAAACAGCAGTGGTAGGACATAACCGAGGGCTTGCAGAGATAAAACAGAATTGTATGATTCAGATGAATTCTTGTTGTGTTCCAGAATGAGACACTGCTCTGGCTTTGCTTCTTTCTGGTTAGGAAATAGAAACCCAGAAATTTGGCTATTCTGTTAACATATAATTGTTACTGCTTGATAGTAACAAAGTAAAATATAAAATGAATATGTACTTCATTTTAAATCCAGGAAAAATGTGAGACATTTGGTAAACTACTTCCCTCTCTACAAAATTTGGATACTTCTCTATCTCTACATTCAAAGAACAGTGTGCAGCTGGTATATCATTTTGTTTTTCATGTATCATACGTGCTCTGTTTCTCTCATGTGTTTCTCTTTTCCTTACGCTAAGACAGACCTGCCTTCTAAAAGTGATAATTTCTTCATTAATGTTTGTTTGTCTTAATGATTTAATAGTTAAGATGACAATTAAATTCATAAATTACACACATACATTAGATGTATATGAAGGAGTATCTGTATGTAGAGAGATCTTATAGCACCTTTGAGACTAATTGAAAGAAATAGGCAGTGTGAGCTTTCGTAGACTTATATCTACTTCCTTACATGCATTTGGTGGAGTAGAAATGAGAGACAGACATAGAGATGCCATTGGTATGTGAGAATGTCAATTTAAATTCAAAATCCTTTCTGTATGGAAATGAAGTGGCAAGGTATATGTTAATTAACAGAGGTGAAGTAATTGTGTGTGCGAAAAAATGACAGACCTTGGTGCCTAAGTCTGATAGGTTCACAAATAAGTTCACAACCCATTCTGTACAATAATGCCACTCTTTCAAGGGCTCTTGGTGGCAGACCTTTACTCACTTACAACCTCCAAACCTCAAATAGGTACTCACCTACAGGATGACACAGAATACAGATAGGGACACATGTACTAAGCCTTGCCACAAACCAAGATGCCAACTCTGCCCATACGTTTATCCAGGAAATATCATCACAAGATCTAAAGCCATTGCCCACAATATTAGGGGGACCTTCACATGCTCATCCTCCAATGTGATTTATGCCATACTAAGTCATATATATCTTTGAATTCTACCACCATGAAGGAGTATCTGTTTTTCAAATTATCACGAAAATATTTGACAGCTTTGCCTTCTTTTGGTTTAGTTTTAAACATGTTTGAGGCGCAAGTATACTCCAAGGTTTTCTTAGGGAATACATTAGAATGTAAGTATAGCATTTACATAGCAGCAAATTGGTATATTCTCTAGTTTCATGTGCTACAGAGATTCCCTAAGGAACATGAGAAAGAAATTGAAAAAATGTATGCCATGACATATATAAATGTTAGAAATAGGAGGCAAGCAAGGAAGTTTATGATGGCTGAGAGACGAAGGTCGATTCCCCCAGTTTTTAAAGATAAAATATATATGTATGTCCCATGATTCTGTGGTAGGGAAAGCCAGGGGTTGTTGAGCATCTAGCTGAGGAAGAGAGACATTTCAAGTTAGATTGAATTCAGCTGAAATAATCAGAAACTGAAATGAAAGAATGACTTGTATGATTCTGACTTTTGTGCTGAGTTGTATGTCTTTGCATTTTAGGATCTATTCTAGTTCTTTCATAGCCACCCTCCCCATTCTTAATCTTCTTCTGATTTCCTGGCTTCCGACCCGATTTTGATCAATGTTTGATCCCAGATATGAGAACTATTTTGCTATCTCTGTTTCTTTGTTGTCTAGGCTGAATCTGTGTAAATTTTCTGTGGTCATTATTTTTGTTTTCTATATGTTCAACAATAAATCTGCCTTTGCACTTTCTTCTTTGATCTTCCTTAGTAGTTGTTCCATGTCTGTGATATTCTCTGCTAGTATAATGCTGTCATCAGCATATCTCAGATTGTTGATATTACTTCCTCCTATTTTCACTCCTCCCTCTTCCATGTCCAAGCCTGCTTTCCTTACAATATGTTCTGCATATAAGTTGAGTAAGTAGGGTGGTAGGATGCAACCTTGTCTGACTCCTTTGCCAATTGGGAACCATTCTATTTCTTAATGTTCTGTTCTGACAGTAGCCTCTTGTCATGAGTACAGATTCCTCATCAGGACTATCAGATGTGTCGGCACTTCCATCTCTTTAAGGGCCTTCCGTAGGCTTTCATGATCTATGCAGTCAAAGGCTTTGCTATAGTCTTAGAAGAGCTGTGTGTGTGTGTGTGTGTGTGTGTGTGTGTGTGTGTGTGTGTAAAATTTCTAATTTATTTGTCATATTTTAAAAAGTTACTTTGAAAAGGATTGTAGAGGTATTTTTAGATGAATTTTTGATATATTTTATTATTCTATTCATCCTAAATGAATTTGGCTTGTCAGCTCTATGGAAATTCCTCTAGAAATCCAAAGTTTCTTGGAAGTACCTGCATGTAAGGTTGTGTTTTGTGTGTGTGTGTGTGTGTGTGTGTTTTGTTTTTAAACTTGTCCATAATTTGTACTGATCAAGGGAAAGTCTGCACAGAACCTAGCAGACTCTTTGTCTGAATGCCTTGATATCTGACACTAATTTTAAACACTTTATCTTGTTGGTACTGTGCTATACAAGTGAAGTTTGCAGTATGCTGTGAAAATGATTATGTAGAAGGAGACACTTTATTCAACAAAGATGTGTGTTTGTGCAGAGTCTAGCATGTACTTTTAACAATCTGAGTTTCTCTCCTGTTTTTCTGCATTGAACTGCACCGTTTTTCATCAACCTCAATAAAAAATCTACTTTCTTGAATTGCATTGAGATGAATAAATGTGATATTGATCACTGTCAGGAACAAGAGAAACAAACATTTATTTCCCAACTGATGAACAAGAGAAACATATGCATGTCCTTGGGAATGAAAGGATGGAGAGAAGAGATGTAGCAGAATAGTGCCAAAACTTAATTTCACAGTTTGCTAGGTAGTATACTTTACAACAGTGGTCCCCAAACTTTTTAAGGCTACCTCCCCCTTTCTTTTTGGGCAGCAACCCTAGCATCCCCCTAACACATATTTTTTGATATTATGTATACTGTTCTCCATGTAGTCAAGCTGGCTACATGACCATGGAATAATCTCTGATGGTACTAGTTCCCTCGGCTTAGTAATGGAGATGTGCACTGTCCCCTACAGTTGGACACAACTAGACAATCTTGTCAAGGGAAAACTTTTACCTCTACTTTTACTGCAAATTCAAAATAACCAATTTTGGCTGCTGCTCCATTTGCACCCAATCACCTTGGGAGCAGCAACCAAACAGCCGGCTGAGCAGTGACCAAGAAGCTTCTTCCTTGTGCTAGCCTTGCACCTAAGGCCGGCACAAACAAGAGGCTTCTTTCTTGCAGTTTGATTGGTTGCACTGTTGCTGCTCCCTTTGCACCCTGGCATCCTAGAAGCAGGAACTGAAAAGCAACAGAGAAGCCTCTCACTCATGCCAGCCTTGCAGCAAAGGCCAGCGTGGACAAGAAGCCTCTTGGTTGCTGCTCAAGCAACTTCTTCCAGGGTGACCAGGTACAAAGGAGAAGTTTCTCCATAGAGAGGGGCCCCCAGTCCTTCTTGGAAACAATGAAGGGTACAGCTAGTGTGTGTGTAGGGGGTTTACAGAAGCTACATGCTCTGGACTGGAGACTGGTGAGAGAGAACTAGTGGTGCAGTGGTTAAATGCCAGTACTGCAGCCACATGGTTGTGAGTTCAATCCCAGGGCTCCAGTGTTGACTCAGGCTGGCATCCTTCGTAGGCTGCTAAAATGAGTACCCAGCTTGTTGCAGGCAGTTAGCTTACACATTGTAAACCACCTAGTGAGTGCTTAAGTGCAGTGATAAGCAATATAGAAATGTGCATACTGGCTTGCTTGCTGGTATGGGCCAGAAAGTGAGAGATTTTAACCAAAGGAGCCCCTCCAAGACAAAGGATTCTTCCAAGAACCGAGCACACATACTCCTTCCTCAGAGACATGTCTTTCCGACACAGCTTCAAGTGTCCACTCTCACAGACAAAATTGCTTCTTCTGTTATCTCTTCTCTCAGCCTGTCTGATGAAAGAAAGCGGGAGCAGCGATGCAACACCAGCCTGCTAACCAACTCCCAGCAAAGCTCATAAAGCTTAAGCAGGGTCCCAAATGTAAAAAAATCCATTTTGCTATCACTTCTCCCCTGCCACCATGTGCTCTAACTCTTTCCTCCAGTTTGTCCCAAAATGATGCTGCTTTGAGCTACAGAAGTGATGCCTTGTACCCAAGCCTCACACAAGTTTCCCAACTGCCACTACTAGCTAAAGACGCTGGTAAGTGAATGATCAGCAAGGCTGTGTGGTGATTTTCTGGGGACCCTGAAAAGCAGTTTAATGTAATCCTCATCCCCACCATGGTTCTGAAGACTACTGGTTCCCCTTGTCTTTCCTGCACACCAATACTTTGACTGAAGCCCCCCCTCTGCTGCCGCCCTTTCCCCCTCACCCCCCTACTGTCCTCTCTCTACTTCACTCCCCTCCTGGATCCTTCCACCTTCCCCAGGGGGGGTATACCACCCACTGCATGTTAAAGGCTGTTTAACCTATCACAGGGTTTTCTTGGCAAGATTTGTTCAAAGAGGATTTATCTTTCCCTTCCTCTGAGGCTGCAAGAGTGTGAATTGGCCAAAGTCACCAAATGGATTTCCATCCACAAAATGGCTGAACAGGGGTTGAAACTCTGATCTTCAGAGTCATAGTTCAGCATTCAATTGCTTTTAAAGGAGACAACGAGAAAATGTGCCACTTCTGGGCAATGATGTCAACCAAGTTCTTATATACCATTTTCTCTCAGTCTTACAGCTTCTAATGTCAACATCAGTGATTAACATAACATAATTTTTTAACTTGTTGTATTAAAAAATGCTCCCCTCCAGTGTTAAAGAGAATCTAATAATGAAATCATATTACATTTTCTACTGTCATTGCATATGAGAGATATCCTCCAATGTCAAATAAACCTCAGGTATTCATGCCTTAGCCAATGGATCCAGGCAAATTTAACCTCTTTTCATGTGCAAAATAAATAAATATTTATGTTTGTTTGTTTCTGCTCAAATGTCCCTTTCTTAATTTCTGATTGTATCTTGGATATCATTTGTATACAGAACCTCTAAGTACCTATTAGCTGATTGACTGAAAGCTGTTGCTTAAATATGTTCCTTGTCATGGCAATGTATGTATACTTTGTTTATTTTCTAAAGTGCAGGTCCTTTTCAATTATAGCTTCAGCCCATAATGCGTTAATCCATAGTACAGAGTTGATTTGGTGCCATTGATTTTAATGAGGCAAGACTGACTTAATTCAAATACTTCAGTTTAACCAGGCTGTGTGATATATTGTGAAACCTCTATTATCCCATCCTCTTATAGACCAAGATCCAATTGGGTGCTTAAGATGGATCATGCTCCTTCCACCAGAAACCGTGCTCCCTCCTCCACAATTCATTAAATATTTATACAAGAGGTTATTAAATAGAAAGGTATCTTAACTGTGTTTTCACTTGAAATTCTGGATCAAAGTTTCATAAAATGGCCAGAAGATGTATTTGTCTTTAAATGACATTTAACATTTGGCACCACTAAGGCATAATTCATGTGTAGTTTTTAAAGAATTTGCATATATGTATGTTTACATGAATATCTCTGTGTGTAAATATATTTGGTGCTAAAACCAATGTTAGCCCCAAGTAAAGTAGGCTCACTGACATTAATGTAAGTGGATTATGAGAAGTGCTATTCATTTAAATCGGTGTACTCTATTTGGGACTTAATGACTGTGGTTTTTGGTAGCTTTCTTTCCAGAGCCCCCACTCCCAGCATGATACTAAACTTCTGTATTTTAGTAATTATTTTGTTTTGAAGTGGTTGTTTTAATTTTTCATCTCTACTGTGTTGTATCTTTTACTTGGAAGCTGCTATTGCAAGGCTGAAGAATGATACAATATTAGTATAAATCAAATAAAATTAATGTCCCTGAATCCAGAATATAGTTTACTCAGATATAGTCTGTGAATGTGTCATCTTTCCTGTCCGATTTCCCTTTTACAAAATGCCCATGCCAAATCCCCAAAACTTTCCGGGGGGCAGGGCACTTTTTAAAAAGGAAAAAAAAAAGTTTGTTTGATATGGAATTGTGTGCATGGGCTTTGAGTCATGACCGGTTGTGTGTGTGTGTGTGTGTGTGTGTGTGTGTACATTTAGAAATTCTTTTGGACAAAGGCATAGAAAATGACATTATCTGTAATTAGAAATAATAATCTGTAATTGGTTCATTTGCCATATTTCTACAGCTCTGACTTAGTTGAACAATGTGATCATTATGCCACCAGTTTTCAATAGAGGTGTCACAATGAAAAATAATTGCAATATTCCACAATATTAACTACACTCTAATTGCAAAAGTTTTGAAATATAATTACCATGAAAGCTAATGCGACAGGGAACATTAAGCATAATTAGTGTATATTTTAAAAAATAATAATAAGAACCTGTTAGAAGCTTGTTATTGTCTCGTAAGGTAGCTTCCCATTAGCTGGATGTAGAGCACTTTCATCTAGCTTTTCTAGAATCTTTGTTATTAACACAGAATATAATAAATTTATTTAACATAGCCCACACCTGCCAGCCCTGCAGGAAGGAGTATCTAATGCATGTGGGTCTCAAGCTTTCTCAGAGAATTTGTCAATGCATACTGGGAGGCAGACTATTTTTACAAGGAAAACTCAATTGCACACAACACTGCTCTGACTTAACAACACTTAATCTTTGTTTTAAATCACTTTCCTACATAACTACTGCACATGAAATTCATACTATAAGTTGTTCTGTGCAGTTATAGGAGTAACAAAAATTCAAGAACATCCTCGTCTGCATTAATACTGCATTCAGTGCACTACTAGACATATTTTTTTAAATAGCCCTGCAAATATACAATTTTTGCAATGCATGTATAATGATGGACAGGGTTGCCATAGTTCATCATGGATATGGAGAGAAGTAGCAACGGTGGATGGATGTAGCTGCCCTGAGTCCTAATTTTGAGGGAAAGGTGGATTTTAAATAACATTAACAAATCATTGATCTCCGCCAATGAGAGGTGCCTGCAGCGTCTGTTCTCCACCTTCAA
>NC_056523.1:116696750-116725738 GCF_019175285.1 Sceloporus undulatus | reverse complement strand
AAACAACTGTGGCACTTTACTGTCAAAGTGAATCAGTTTTCTGGCCTTTCATGTTTCCAGTTAACCTTCACTGGGTTTATGCAAATCTGCTGGGTTTCTTTATCTTCTTGTCATCGTTAAGATTTATAAAATGCCAATTAAACACCATTATGGGAAACAAATCTTTTGAGCTGGTCAGAGTTCTGTCTGAATCGTGCTTACTTATGTTTGGTTTTATTAAAACCTCCCTCCTCCATCCACCACCATCTGGCTTTAGAGGGAAAAAGCCAGGCCAGTTCCATCAGGCCTAGCCCAAAGTAAGATGAAGAGCCCTCCCTTTGAGGCTGAGAGTGTGTAACAAAGCCATCCAGTGTGATGGTTCTTTCTTATGTACCTGTCAAACATGTTTCCATGCCAAATATGACTTTCAAGCATACCAAACATGTATCCCTATCAAACAGCAGTGGTAGGACATAACCGAGGGCTTGCAGAGATAAAACAGAATTGTATGATTCAGATGAATTCTTGTTGTGTTCCAGAATGAGACACTGCTCTGGCTTTGCTTCTTTCTGGTTAGGAAATAGAAACCCAGAAATTTGGCTATTCTGTTAACATATAATTGTTACTGCTTGATAGTAACAAAGTAAAATATAAAATGAATATGTACTTCATTTTAAATCCAGGAAAAATGTGAGACATTTGGTAAACTACTTCCCTCTCTACAAAATTTGGATACTTCTCTATCTCTACATTCAAAGAACAGTGTGCAGCTGGTATATCATTTTGTTTTTCATGTATCATACGTGCTCTGTTTCTCTCATGTGTTTCTCTTTTCCTTACGCTAAGACAGACCTGCCTTCTAAAAGTGATAATTTCTTCATTAATGTTTGTTTGTCTTAATGATTTAATAGTTAAGATGACAATTAAATTCATAAATTACACACATACATTAGATGTATATGAAGGAGTATCTGTATGTAGAGAGATCTTATAGCACCTTTGAGACTAATTGAAAGAAATAGGCAGTGTGAGCTTTCGTAGACTTATATCTACTTCCTTACATGCATTTGGTGGAGTAGAAATGAGAGACAGACATAGAGATGCCATTGGTATGTGAGAATGTCAATTTAAATTCAAAATCCTTTCTGTATGGAAATGAAGTGGCAAGGTATATGTTAATTAACAGAGGTGAAGTAATTGTGTGTGCGAAAAAATGACAGACCTTGGTGCCTAAGTCTGATAGGTTCACAAATAAGTTCACAACCCATTCTGTACAATAATGCCACTCTTTCAAGGGCTCTTGGTGGCAGACCTTTACTCACTTACAACCTCCAAACCTCAAATAGGTACTCACCTACAGGATGACACAGAATACAGATAGGGACACATGTACTAAGCCTTGCCACAAACCAAGATGCCAACTCTGCCCATACGTTTATCCAGGAAATATCATCACAAGATCTAAAGCCATTGCCCACAATATTAGGGGGACCTTCACATGCTCATCCTCCAATGTGATTTATGCCATACTAAGTCATATATATCTTTGAATTCTACCACCATGAAGGAGTATCTGTTTTTCAAATTATCACGAAAATATTTGACAGCTTTGCCTTCTTTTGGTTTAGTTTTAAACATGTTTGAGGCGCAAGTATACTCCAAGGTTTTCTTAGGGAATACATTAGAATGTAAGTATAGCATTTACATAGCAGCAAATTGGTATATTCTCTAGTTTCATGTGCTACAGAGATTCCCTAAGGAACATGAGAAAGAAATTGAAAAATGTATGCCATGACATATATAAATGTTAGAAATAGGAGGCAAGCAAGGAAGTTTATGATGGCTGAGAGACGAAGGTCGATTCCCCCAGTTTTTAAAGATAAAATATATATGTATGTCCCATGATTCTGTGGTAGGGAAAGCCAGGGGTTGTTGAGCATCTAGCTGAGGAAGAGAGACATTTCAAGTTAGATTGAATTCAGCTGAAATAATCAGAAACTGAAATGAAAGAATGACTTGTATGATTCTGACTTTTGTGCTGAGTTGTATGTCTTTGCATTTTAGGATCTATTCTAGTTCTTTCATAGCCACCCTCCCCATTCTTAATCTTCTTCTGATTTCCTGGCTTCCGACCCGATTTTGATCAATGTTTGATCCCAGATATGAGAACTATTTTGCTATCTCTGTTTCTTTGTTGTCTAGGCTGAATCTGTGTAAATTTTCTGTGGTCATTATTTTTGTTTTCTATATGTTCAACAATAAATCTGCCTTTGCACTTTCTTCTTTGATCTTCCTTAGTAGTTGTTCCATGTCTGTGATATTCTCTGCTAGTATAATGCTGTCATCAGCATATCTCAGATTGTTGATATTACTTCCTCCTATTTTCACTCCTCCCTCTTCCATGTCCAAGCCTGCTTTCCTTACAATATGTTCTGCATATAAGTTGAGTAAGTAGGGTGGTAGGATGCAACCTTGTCTGACTCCTTTGCCAATTGGGAACCATTCTATTTCTTAATGTTCTGTTCTGACAGTAGCCTCTTGTCATGAGTACAGATTCCTCATCAGGACTATCAGATGTGTCGGCACTTCCATCTCTTTAAGGGCCTTCCGTAGGCTTTCATGATCTATGCAGTCAAAGGCTTTGCTATAGTCTTAGAAGAGCTGTGTGTGTGTGTGTGTGTGTGTGTGTGTGTGTGTGTGTAAAATTTCTAATTTATTTGTCATATTTTAAAAAGTTACTTTGAAAAGGATTGTAGAGGTATTTTTAGATGAATTTTTGATATATTTTATTATTCTATTCATCCTAAATGAATTTGGCTTGTCAGCTCTATGGAAATTCCTCTAGAAATCCAAAGTTTCTTGGAAGTACCTGCATGTAAGGTTGTGTTTTGTGTGTGTGTGTGTGTGTGTGTGTTTTGTTTTTAAACTTGTCCATAATTTGTACTGATCAAGGGAAAGTCTGCACAGAACCTAGCAGACTCTTTGTCTGAATGCCTTGATATCTGACACTAATTTTAAACACTTTATCTTGTTGGTACTGTGCTATACAAGTGAAGTTTGCAGTATGCTGTGAAAATGATTATGTAGAAGGAGACACTTTATTCAACAAAGATGTGTGTTTGTGCAGAGTCTAGCATGTACTTTTAACAATCTGAGTTTCTCTCCTGTTTTTCTGCATTGAACTGCACCGTTTTTCATCAACCTCAATAAAAAATCTACTTTCTTGAATTGCATTGAGATGAATAAATGTGATATTGATCACTGTCAGGAACAAGAGAAACAAACATTTATTTCCCAACTGATGAACAAGAGAAACATATGCATGTCCTTGGGAATGAAAGGATGGAGAGAAGAGATGTAGCAGAATAGTGCCAAAACTTAATTTCACAGTTTGCTAGGTAGTATACTTTACAACAGTGGTCCCCAAACTTTTTAAGGCTACCTCCCCCTTTCTTTTTGGGCAGCAACCCTAGCATCCCCCTAACACATATTTTTTGATATTATGTATACTGTTCTCCATGTAGTCAAGCTGGCTACATGACCATGGAATAATCTCTGATGGTACTAGTTCCCTCGGCTTAGTAATGGAGATGTGCACTGTCCCCTACAGTTGGACACAACTAGACAATCTTGTCAAGGGAAAACTTTTACCTCTACTTTTACTGCAAATTCAAAATAACCAATTTTGGCTGCTGCTCCATTTGCACCCAATCACCTTGGGAGCAGCAACCAAACAGCCGGCTGAGCAGTGACCAAGAAGCTTCTTCCTTGTGCTAGCCTTGCACCTAAGGCCGGCACAAACAAGAGGCTTCTTTCTTGCAGTTTGATTGGTTGCACTGTTGCTGCTCCCTTTGCACCCTGGCATCCTAGAAGCAGGAACTGAAAAGCAACAGAGAAGCCTCTCACTCATGCCAGCCTTGCAGCAAAGGCCAGCGTGGACAAGAAGCCTCTTGGTTGCTGCTCAAGCAACTTCTTCCAGGGTGACCAGGTACAAAGGAGAAGTTTCTCCATAGAGAGGGGCCCCCAGTCCTTCTTGGAAACAATGAAGGGTACAGCTAGTGTGTGTGTAGGGGGTTTACAGAAGCTACATGCTCTGGACTGGAGACTGGTGAGAGAGAACTAGTGGTGCAGTGGTTAAATGCCAGTACTGCAGCCACATGGTTGTGAGTTCAATCCCAGGGCTCCAGTGTTGACTCAGGCTGGCATCCTTCGTAGGCTGCTAAAATGAGTACCCAGCTTGTTGCAGGCAGTTAGCTTACACATTGTAAACCACCTAGTGAGTGCTTAAGTGCAGTGATAAGCAATATAGAAATGTGCATACTGGCTTGCTTGCTGGTATGGGCCAGAAAGTGAGAGATTTTAACCAAAGGAGCCCCTCCAAGACAAAGGATTCTTCCAAGAACCGAGCACACATACTCCTTCCTCAGAGACATGTCTTTCCGACACAGCTTCAAGTGTCCACTCTCACAGACAAAATTGCTTCTTCTGTTATCTCTTCTCTCAGCCTGTCTGATGAAAGAAAGCGGGAGCAGCGATGCAACACCAGCCTGCTAACCAACTCCCAGCAAAGCTCATAAAGCTTAAGCAGGGTCCCAAATGTAAAAAAATCCATTTTGCTATCACTTCTCCCCTGCCACCATGTGCTCTAACTCTTTCCTCCAGTTTGTCCCAAAATGATGCTGCTTTGAGCTACAGAAGTGATGCCTTGTACCCAAGCCTCACACAAGTTTCCCAACTGCCACTACTAGCTAAAGACGCTGGTAAGTGAATGATCAGCAAGGCTGTGTGGTGATTTTCTGGGGACCCTGAAAAGCAGTTTAATGTAATCCTCATCCCCACCATGGTTCTGAAGACTACTGGTTCCCCTTGTCTTTCCTGCACACCAATACTTTGACTGAAGCCCCCCCTCTGCTGCCGCCCTTTCCCCCTCACCCCCCTACTGTCCTCTCTCTACTTCACTCCCCTCCTGGATCCTTCCACCTTCCCCAGGGGGGGTATACCACCCACTGCATGTTAAAGGCTGTTTAACCTATCACAGGGTTTTCTTGGCAAAATTTGTTCAAAGAGGATTTATCTTTCCCTTCCTCTGAGGCTGCAAGAGTGTGAATTGGCCAAAGTCACCAAATGGATTTCCATCCACAAAATGGCTGAACAGGGGTTGAAACTCTGATCTTCAGAGTCATAGTTCAGCATTCAATTGCTCTTAAAGGAGACAACGAAAAAATGTGCCACTTCTGGGCAATGATGTCAACCAAGTTCTTATATACCATTTTCTCTCAGTCTTACAGCTTCTAATGTCAACATCAGTGATTAACATAACATAATTTTTTAACTTGTTGTATTAAAAAATGCTCCCCTCCAGTGTTAAAGAGAATCTAATAATGAAATCATATTACATTTTCTACTGTCATTGCATATGAGAGATATCCTCCAATGTCAAATAAACCTCAGGTATTCATGCCTTAGCCAATGGATCCAGGCAAATTTAACCTCTTTTCATGTGCAAAATAAATAAATATTTATGTTTGTTTGTTTCTGCTCAAATGTCCCTTTCTTAATTTCTGATTGTATCTTGGATATCATTTGTATACAGAACCTCTAAGTACCTATTAGCTGATTGACTGAAAGCTGTTGCTTAAATATGTTCCTTGTCATGGCAATGTATGTATACTTTGTTTATTTTCTAAAGTGCAGGTCCTTTTCAATTATAGCTTCAGCCCATAATGCGTTAATCCATAGTACAGAGTTGATTTGGTGCCATTGATTTTAATGAGGCAAGACTGACTTAATTCAAATACTTCAGTTTAACCAGGCTGTGTGATATATTGTGAAACCTCTATTATCCCATCCTCTTATAGACCAAGATCCAATTGGGTGCTTAAGATGGATCATGCTCCTTCCACCAGAAACCGTGCTCCCTCCTCCACAATTCATTAAATATTTATACAAGAGGTTATTAAATAGAAAGGTATCTTAACTGTGTTTTCACTTGAAATTCTGGATCAAAGTTTCATAAAATGGCCAGAAGATGTATTTGTCTTTAAATGACATTTAACATTTGGCACCACTAAGGCATAATTCATGTGTAGTTTTTAAAGAATTTGCATATATGTATGTTTACATGAATATCTCTGTGTGTAAATATATTTGGTGCTAAAACCAATGTTAGCCCCAAGTAAAGTAGGCTCACTGACATTAATGTAAGTGGATTATGAGAAGTGCTATTCATTTAAATCGGTGTACTCTATTTGGGACTTAATGACTGTGGTTTTTGGTAGCTTTCTTTCCAGAGCCCCCACTCCCAGCATGATACTAAACTTCTGTATTTTAGTAATTATTTTGTTTTGAAGTGGTTGTTTTAATTTTTCATCTCTACTGTGTTGTATCTTTTACTTGGAAGCTGCTATTGCAAGGCTGAAGAATGATACAATATTAGTATAAATCAAATAAAATTAATGTCCCTGAATCCAGAATATAGTTTACTCAGATATAGTCTGTGAATGTGTCATCTTTCCTGTCCGATTTCCCTTTTACAAAATGCCCATGCCAAATCCCCAAAACTTTCCGGGGGGCAGGGCACTTTTTAAAAAGGAAAAAAAAAAGTTTGTTTGATATGGAATTGTGTGCATGGGCTTTGAGTCATGACCGGTTGTGTGTGTGTGTGTGTGTGTGTGTGTGTGTACATTTAGAAATTCTTTTGGACAAAGGCATAGAAAATGACATTATCTGTAATTAGAAATAATAATCTGTAATTGGTTCATTTGCCATATTTCTACAGCTCTGACTTAGTTGAACAATGTGATCATTATGCCACCAGTTTTCAATAGAGGTGTCACAATGAAAAATAATTGCAATATTCCACAATATTAACTACACTCTAATTGCAAAAGTTTTGAAATATAATTACCATGAAAGCTAATGCGACAGGGAACATTAAGCATAATTAGTGTATATTTTAAAAAATAATAATAAGAACCTGTTAGAAGCTTGTTATTGTCTCGTAAGGTAGCTTCCCATTAGCTGGATGTAGAGCACTTTCATCTAGCTTTTCTAGAATCTTTGTTATTAACACAGAATATAATAAATTTATTTAACATAGCCCACACCTGCCAGCCCTGCAGGAAGGAGTATCTAATGCATGTGGGTCTCAAGCTTTCTCAGAGAATTTGTCAATGCATACTGGGAGGCAGACTATTTTTACAAGGAAAACTCAATTGCACACAACACTGCTCTGACTTAACAACACTTAATCTTTGTTTTAAATCACTTTCCTACATAACTACTGCACATGAAATTCATACTATAAGTTGTTCTGTGCAGTTATAGGAGTAACAAAAATTCAAGAACATCCTCGTCTGCATTAATACTGCATTCAGTGCACTACTAGACATGTTTTTTTAAATAGCCCTGCAAATATACAATTTTTGCAATGCGTGTATAATGATGGACAGGGTTGCCATAGTTCATCATGGATATGGAGAGAAGTAGCAACGGTGGATGGATGTAGCTGCCCTGAGTCCTAATTTTGAGGGAAAGGTGGATTTTAAATAACATTAACAAATCATTGATCTCCGCCAATGAGAGGTGCCTGCAGCGTCTGTTCTCCACCTTCAACACTTTGCTTAAACCTCTCTCTCCTCCTGTCTCTTCATCATTCTCCCCCAATGGCTTCGCTAATTACTTCATCGCCAAGATTACCACCATTCGCTCTGAGATAGTCCCTCCTGATTCTTCTTCTGCTCATAATCTTCTATCGCCCTCGCCTAAAAAAATTTCTGTGTTTCCTCCTGCTTCTCTGGATGAACTCTCTACACTTCTGAACTCTTCCAAACCTGCAACTTGTTCTCTTGATCCAATTCCTACTCATCTTCTAATTTCCATAGCTCCCTCTCTTCTGCCCTCGCTTCTCCATATCTTCAATCTCTCTCTCTCTGCAGGCTCCTTCCCTTCAGACTTTAAACATGCTCTCATTTCCCCAATTCTGAAAAAACCCTTCTCTTGAGCTATCATCTTCGTCTAGCTATCGTCTGATTTCTCTTCTTCCCTTTCTTTCTAAGCTCTTGGAACGGGTTGTTTATTCTCGCTGTCTTGAGTTTCTTGAAGCCAACTCCATTCTCGATCCCTTTCAGTCTGGTTTCCACCCACAGTATTCTACAGAGACAGCTCTCACTAAGATCTCGAGTGACCTTTTACGGGCCAAGGCTAATGGCCTTTACTCTGTTCTCATCCTTCTTGATTTGTCTGCAGCCTTTCACACCGTTGATTACTGTCTCCTAGTTGACATACTCTCTGACCTTGGGTTCTCAGATTCTGTTCTCGACTGGTTTAGATCTTATTTGTCAGACAGATCTTTTGCAGTGGTCACAGGTGGTCAGACTTTGTCCTCTGTTCCCTTATCTGTTGGAGTTCCCCAGGGCTCTGTTCTGGGTCCCCTTCTGTTTTCTCTCTACACACTGTCTTTAGGTAAACTCATTAGGTCTTTTGGTTTTTCCTACCATCTGTATGCCGATGACACCCAGTTGTATCTTTCCACCCCTGACCTTTCTCCAAGGCTTGAACAGCAAGTTTCATCTTGTGTCACAGCTGTCTAGCAGTGGATGAGTCATCGGCGTTTGAAGCTCAGCATGTCCAAGATGGAGCTTCTTGTCTTTCCTCCTAAGTTCACCCTTCAACACTCCTTTTCTGTCTCTGTGGACAACATTTCTATTCAACCAGTCCAGCAAGCCCGCAGTCTTGGTTTTATCTTTGATTCTTCTCTGTCGTGTATCCCTCAGATCCAGACCACAGCCAAGACTTGTAGATTCTTTTTATACAACATTGCCAAAATCCGACCATTTCTCTCCACCTCTACTGCCAAGATCCTGGTCCATGCTCTAGTGGTCTCACGACTTGATTACTGTAACATCCTCCTGGCTGGGCTTCTTCTTTCTCACCTCCGTCCTTTAATTTCTGTCCAGCATTCAGCTGCATGCATTATCACATCTGCCCACCGCTCTGACCACATCTCTCCTTTGTTGGCATCCCTTCACTGGCTTCCCCTCCCTTTCCGTATTCAGTACAAGCTCCTGCTGTTGACGTTTAAAGCCCTCCATGGGCTGCCCCCCCTTATTTATCAGACCTTCTTTCTCCTCACCTTCCCACTCGGGCCCTCCATTCTGGTAGTCAAAATCGGCTGTCCCAGCCCAGGATTTCCTCTGCCCCGTCTAGGATTCGCCCCTTTTCACTTGCTGTCCCTCACTTCTGGAACCTTCTTCCCCCCACGAGCAAGGGCCATCACTTCTTTAACCAGCTTCAAAATGGAGTTGAAGACCATCCTGTTCAGAGAATCGTTCCCAGACATTGCATGATTGTCACTTGCTATCTGATGTTCTTTTTGTTGCCTGTTTTATTGAACCATTTCCTGTATTGCTGTGTGTTTTATTTGTATTATCCTATCATTTCTTAAGATTGTACGCCATAGGCATTTTTACTCTTTTATATTTGTTGTTTTTATGTACAGCGCTGTGCAAATCTACAGTGCTATATATATAAAGAATAATAATAATAAAAATTAATAATAATGATCATAATGAGCAGTGGGATAGCACCCCAACATGAACTCCATGTCAGTGAGGTAGGGAATCTGCTAGTCTGAACCTTTAAGTTAAGATATTGAACTATATCCTCAAAATTTCCACTAGCAAAGTATATCCAGCTCATTATATTGATCTTTTAAATTCAAATGAAAAGCCATAGTGGATTTGCCTCCCAATGAACATGGGGAGACATCAGCTGTCACTGGATAAACATATGCATACGTATAGAAGTTTATTGTTAAAAGCTAAAAGCCGTCACAATATAAAATAGATCCGAACAGTCAATACAAAAACTCTGTGTGTGTGTACACACACACACACACCAAGGCACAAAACCCACACATAAAACAACATGGTAAAATTAGTAAGAACGACCCATCAACAAAAAACAATAATATATCATAAAAGATAAAATAATAAAAACATAAAACTAGAATGGTTCTAGCCGTCATTCCAATTAAGAAAACTGATTTTAACCTTGCTAGCAGCTAAACCAAATTTTGCTACCATAGAAATAACAAATACATTTTTGCTGGCCAAAAGCATACAAATCTGCTGAAGGCAAGATCCATTGGAAAGGGATTTTAAAATACATTCAAGAAACCTTTGTCTAGGAGATATATACAGAGAACAATGTAAAAGGTAATGTTCGATGTTCTCCACTTCCCTGGTTTTGCAGATACATAGTCTTAGATGGACAGGAGTGTTACTATGTCTGCCCGTCAAATAGGCAGAAGGCATATGCATAAAAGTGACTATTTGGAGAAAAGGACTGCTTTTTGCTCTCCTATTCCTGCTGTTGGCTGACAATAATATGCTTCATACTTTGTGTGATACAATTTGGAAGTTGACCAGAGATGTTGTTGTGAGTCTAAATCCAATTATGTTGCTGTCATTGATGAATCTCTCTTTCTCAATCCTGCCTCGTGTACACGTGTGTGTGTGTGTGTGTGTACATTTATTTATTTATTTGAGTTTTGTAGGCCTCAGAATAGCATTTAGGAAATTAATGGGTAGGCTCAGCAGTAGAACCACTGCTTTCCGAACACAAGAAAAGAATGTGAACTCCAGAATCTTCAGCCAAAAGCACCCCAGGTATCACAGCTTGGAAAGGACCTCTTCTGCTTCTATTATTACAGTACTTTGATTGCAGCAGTAATAGTAGTAAAGTGTTTATTTTCTGCACTGCTTACACTGTTTACATCAGAAGCTACTAGTGCATAGTTTTCCCTAGGCTGAGAAGAAAAATTAATATACAGCTACAGCTTGTAGCATATGAACTTATGGTAGCCCCAGCTTTATACTGCCCTTGAGTTCTTTGGATAAGGGCTCTAATGTTTCAAAACTTCATTACCACACAATTATCATCACATTTTCTTGAAAGAGTCACTGATTTATTTAGCTGGTATAAAATTACAGTAACTCTGTTAACCTTCAGAGCCTATATACTCGTGATGCACACTCTTACACTGAGAATAGATCATAGGTTTCAAACTTCGGAGTGTTGAAATTTGAGGTTTCCTTTCAGGATGGTTCCCTAGTTCTATCAATTTTCAAATACATGTTTAAACTGAAGTCTTAAGCCTATCATTAACATTAAGAACTTACCTTTTTTTGGAGGTCAGAATACCACAAAATTTTAAACCATGAAAAGAAAAAGGCAAAGTACAGAAGTGGAAAATAAAGTTTTGCTATCAAAGGAGGTAGGGAAGAATTTTTAGTTTTTTTAAAGAGATAATAAGATGACCTCTTTCTCCTTTCCACAGGTTAACTGTGGTTCATTTGTGCTATGTAATATAATCACTTTCTTTTCATTGGATCTCTATTATCATAGAATTCTGGTGAGTTTTAGAGGGAGTTATTTCACTGTCCAAGTACAAATTTCTATGCACCATACATCATCTGTTGGTATGTTGCTTATATTTAGTGTTTTGCTGCCTGCTGCCACAGGTAGTGTTAAGTGTTGTATTGAAAATACCTATTTTTGTTAAAATAGTTTTGGCAATATGTGATTTACAAGCTTTGAAATAAAGACAACATTATCAAAACACTATGCTAATTAATACGATTATCACAGTGATCTTATATGCCAATTGTTATGCAAAAGTGAGTGGAGAAGAAGAGAGAATGCTCTTCCTGTGGGAGTATACATGCCATATCTTCAGGAAACATACAACACAGAAAATCCAGGAGCAATATAAAATGGCAGATTTGCTCCCAGCATTCCTGCAAGTGACCAAAGTTCACCAATCAGTACGCCACTGATGTATAATCTGCATTGCAGAAAAAATGCAGTTTGATGTTGTTAAAACTGCCATGGTTCAATGCTATGGGATTCTAGGATTTGTACTTTTGTGAGTTTCTCTGTCACAGTGCTCTGTTACTATAACAAACTAGGTTTGACCAACTTGACACCATGGTAAGACATGGAAGATTCCAGGGTATCCCTTATAATGAACGAACTTGTTTTTGTGGTGACCAAGAAACTGAGGGTCTAGCACACATTTTGTTTAGATGTAATCTGTACCAACAGGAAAGGGATCAATACTTTGATCCCTATAAACGAACAATATTCTGGGATACTCACATCAGAATATCATACTTTATGAGTGGACAAGATTCAAAAATATCTATTGCCACAGCTCGGTTCCTTCATGAAGCATCACAGTCAAGATCTAGATATGTGGGGATGACTGTGTTAATTGTGAGGGTGATGAAGAGATTTGACATATAATGATGATGTTTAATGTTATTTCTACCTCCCATTTTAATTCTATTTTACTTCCCATGGTAATTATCTTACACATTACTGTTCAATTGTTTTAACATTTTTATTCTTACCTGTTTATGTGTATATTTTTCAGTACATACTGTATATTTTTATTTAGATTTTTATAGTCTGTTTATAAGCTGTGGGTGTTTAGGCTATTCATACGTGTCTATATTATATTGTGGTATATTGTACTTAGTGCACTATATGTCATTGCTTGTATTACTATGTTTTGAGGTATTTTGAAATGACCCTCAGCTATTCAATAAATGTATTGATTATTGATTGTAACAAACTACAAATCCCAGTATAATAATGGGCAGAATTACAGAGGGAAGCCAATTGTCTGAAAGGGGCAGATCAATTATGAAATGTTGCTAAGTGAGGCAGAAGACATTGGGAAAAGAGGAAGACTGCATAAGAGTGGATAGATTCAGTCAAGGAAGCCATGGACCTGAGAGTGCAAGACCTTTAAAAGTAAAGGTATTCCCCGTTGACAAGGTTGACAAGTCACGTCCAATCATAGGGGGTGGTGCTCAACTCTGTTACTAAGCCAAAGAGACGGCATGATCAGAGACCAGCAAGACTGCACAGAACACTGTTTACCTTCTCACCGAAGTGTTACCTATTTATCTACTTGTATTTGCATGCTTTCAATCTGCTAGGTTGGCAGAAGCTGGGAATAGTGATGGGAGCTCACTCCATCACGTGGCACCTGGGACTCAAACTGCCAACCTGCCGATCTTGCAATCAACAGAGTCAGTGTCTTAGCCACTTGAGCCACCATGTCCTTTATAGGACTGTTACTAGCATGGTTTGAAGCTCTCTCATTCATAGGGTTGCCATAAGTTGAAGCTGACTTGATGGCAATTAACAACCATTACCACAAAGTTTTTGTTGTTCTTGCATTTAGTGTATACAAGCTAGCTGGCTTTATATCTAGGTTTAGATTATTATCTGATTTCTATCAAACAGAAACCAAAAAGCTAGATAACCCCTGATAAAAAATACATTTGTTATTAAAATAATTTTTTTTAGAAATTTGATGCTTGTAGCTAAATGTCAGTCTTCTAAATTAGTTATGATTTCTATTGTGTTCTTTTCTTTAACAAGAATTTCACTACAGTATTATTATTATTTTTTGGTCTGACATTTGAAATGTTAACTGAGGGTCCTTTCACACAAGACTTTTCTCAAGCAATTGCCCCACCCCTTTTAGACAATTTTAAAGGGAAGCATGAAATACAATTGGCTTCACCTCCTCTGTAACTGCCTTGTTTCCTGACTGCTGCTTCCCTCTGTTTGTCACTACAAAAACATTTTCTAGGAAGTCTACCTGTGCAGTGTCTTTTGATTGCAGCACTAGAAGCTTTCCATCTGGAATAACCCTAAGATAGAAGCTTACTAAAGTAGAAGAAAATGTAGACTGTAAATCTACATCCATTTCTGGTATTGCTCAGATTGTCTATGGGACATTGTTGAGAGTGCTACTGCAGAGCCTACTTTCAGTCATACTAGCCTGGGTTTGTCCTTCTTTATTATGAACCTTTACCTGCTGTTATCAGAGAGCCTTTCTAAGAAGAAGATGGTCAGATTTTATCTGAGTTTCTAGTGGCTTGTTATTTGTTTAAGTTGTTTAGTGAGCTGGGACAGAAGCACTGTAAGAAATTCAGATTAGATGAATGAGTCAATCACCTAAACCTACTGTTCCACACAGCAGCTTTTTCAGTGGGTCAGCAAAAACTCATAGTCCTTGAGAACTAATCCAGCACTCTTCTTGTTGCTAGTTTCCAATACTCCTTTTTAATGTCGGTCTTTTATTTTGTGAGGGGAGAAATTGTGTGTTTTTCCTCCTTTAGGATGGCCAAGTGAATCTACACAGTAATTAATAATTTATTTCAGTGCTAAGATTGAGTTAGCAAGTACCAAACTGTGCCGAAGCCTGGAATAAGGAATATGAGATGTTCTTAGCGGTTTGCTTTTATTTCCTGGTGCTAAAAAGTGCATTCACACCTTCTGCTCAATAGAAAATACCTTGGTTGGCCTTTACTTGCCATTTTTGAGGGCAGTTGGAGTTAATGGTGGCAATTTCTTGATTCTGTTAGTGTACAGAGAAAATTTCACTGTACCATTAACATAATGAATGAAGTTGATAATTATTTTCTGTGTGCATAAGATTTTATTGTATGTGCACTTAACTTAAATTAATCCAATATATAGGACTCTTCTGTGCATCCCATGCTTTATTATCTAGCCATCACTTCACTTATATGAAGGAATAACTTATTCCACACACACATGCTGTGGAATTGTCTATATTTGTTGTTTTTCTGTTTTGTTAATTTAGCTTGCACTAACAAAACAGTGCAAGTTAAATTAATCCTTAGTTGGACTCAAGTGTGTGACAGCAAGATTATTTTTTTATTTGTTTGTTTGTTTGTTTTATACCTCACTTTTTCCCAACTCTGGGACTCAAAGAAGGCTATGGAAGTTAAAACAGATGGCTAAAAGTATACAAATACTAAAGTATAATTAAACTATCAATAGAAATACAGCCATCCCTTCGTATCTGCAGGGGATCCATTCCAGACCCTACCATGGATTGGAAAAAAATGTGGGACCTCAATTCCCATTGTTCCCTATGATGGTGCAGTATGCACACAGCTGCTAGTGCAGCCGCATCCATATCCTTCCATTAAGAACATCGAGGGTTGCCATCTGCGGAAACTTAAGTTCACAGATGGTAAGCCAATGGAGAATGAGAGCCCATTGTAAAGGAATTACATACAGTACATGCTTATTAAAACAGAAAAACAACAAATATAGACAATTCATTACATTCGGCCCTCATCCTCAGATTGTATCACCCATGGATGTGTTCCCTATAACCAGTCCCAGTTTACAGTTTGACTGCAGCTATTTAGACCAGGGAGTTCATCACATACTATTTTAACGCCAACCTGGGTACAGGACAGGATCGGACTGGAACGGGTTAAAACTGATTTTACTGCACACAAAATTGCTGCTGCACTGCTGCCCAACAATCACCCATCTTCCAGCATGGAAGCTTTCCATAGTACCAAAACCAGCCACCAGTTTTGTGTGTGGTAAAATCAGTTTTAACCCACTCCAGCCCAGGTTGGCATTAAAATTGCATGCAATAAACTTGAAGTTTCTGAGCACACTTCAAAGGCAGCCCCACATAGAGCATATTACAGTAATCCAAACAGGATGTAACGAAGGCATGTGTCACCAATACCCAGCTCTGATATTCTGGTCATCACAAGAACCTGGGCTTTTAGGCTCAAATTGATTTCAGAAGTATATCCAAATGGTGAATGTGCATTTTCAAGGGAGGTATAACCCCATCCAGCACAGATCTGCCTTTCAACTGCTGTTGTTTGTTCACATCCAATCTATTATTGATGAGAGGTACTAGTTTTGAATCACAGATTTCTCCGCCCTACCTATACACGGAGATCCATTCTGGACCCCTCCCCCATGTATGGGGAAAAGAGCATATGCTCAAGCACCATTGAAAATAATGGGGGGGGGAGCTCTTGTGGTGCGGCATGGGGGCATGCAGTGCAGGTACTCACCCCATTACCTTTGTCAGGGTTTGCGTTCTGCGTAAGCTCAAAGGTGTAGAAAGCAAGTCCACTTATGGGGCGGGCCGACTGTAGTTTGGTGTCATCACCCCCAAGCTCTAAACATCTTCTCCCTGCAATTTTATGTGAACATTAAATAGCATGGGAGGCAGAACTAAGCCCTTAAGGATCCCACTTCACAACAGTCAAGCGGGCACCACCACCTGGGTTTACACCTCCAAGAAGGAATGAAGGCACTGTAAAACTGTGCCTCCAAGACCCATTCCAGCAAGGAAATTCAAGAAGGTACTGTAGTCAATGGTATTGCAAGCTTGTGAGAAGGGCAGCAGAACCATCTGACACATACACATACATCCAGTCGTGGCATAGGTCATCTACCAGGGCAACCAAAGCTATCTATGTCCCAAGGCCAGGCCTGACACTACAGTGAAATGGATTTAGATAGTCCATCTCACCCAGAAACCCTGGGACACATTCCAGTTTCAACATTGGCCTTGTAATTCCATCTGCAGATATTCTGAAACTCTGCCTTTTTTCGGCAAGACATTGACCATGTTCTCCACTCACTCATCCATTTTCTCTCTGTCATGAAAGTCATTTGAAAGCTTCTTGAGGGCACTTATGTCATTGTACAGTGTGACTCAGGATGGTATAATTTCTATTTTTAGGCTTAGTTTTGTTTATGTTAGTAAATTTGTCACTTGCCTCTGGGTTTAATTTTTTTAATATTGAGGGAAGAGAGTGACTCTTGAGTTATGAAAGGCTTATGAGAATATTTAGTGCTTGGATGTTAAGTGGAAGCTAAAGAAAATAGTTGGCAGAATTAAATTCATTCGGAATCATGAAGCACTTTAAAACAGCTACAATATCAACTTATTCTGTATAGTTAGGGATGGAAGATAGGTTTGCATTTCCCTGTGACAATGTCAGTTTTGTGCCTTTTGAGACTGCTTATAGGACAAAGCACATTTTGTTCCTGAAATCTGTACATTGTTTAGGCTTATGCCTCATTTCAGAAAAGTAAATGTGTGAGTAAACCCATTTTCTAAATGAGTACAACCACAAATGAATATAGTTGGGAAATATGCACAAACACATTTTGGCCAATGGAGGAAATGTATAAAACATTATAGGGAAATGCCTACCATAATAAACACAAGTGGAGAAGAAAGACTTATAACTTTTACTATGAGAATGCTTGTGGGAGTCTGGGAAGTAGAGCTAGGGAAAAAATGTCAGATTTTCACATCTCTACATATAAATGATATTAGAATTTAGAAGTATGTGTGCCATGTAAAAGGAATAGACTTCTGCACATCAGATCTGAGTCTGAGTTATCAGAAGTGGAAACTGAGGAAACACCTTAATGTGTACAATCTCCTCACTACCTACCCTGTGTGCTTTATTTACACCTCATATGTTGGATGACATGTCATGTACCCGAGGAAGAGGGCTGTAGATAAAATGCATTCTTCTGTTTGGAAAGTCTGACAGACTTCACAGAAGGGAAGTGTTAACTAAGCACTGATCCTGCTGGGTTCACCTTTATAAGCTATGCTGAATCTTACACCTGAGTCTTGCCTTACCTTACACATATACAAGAGAAGAGAAGGGCTAGAAATGGAACATCAGTCCTCCTCCTCCATGCTGTTTCAGTTAAATACATACCAATAATACAATTGTATGAAGTTTGTGCAGTGAACTTGATCCCATCTCCTATTGTTGTTTCTCATTCTCTTTACTTTTCACTTGTGATTTTTATCTTGAGTATCTATATGTTGCTCTGGGAGTTCTGATGCTGTTCCATTCTGTAGCTAAAGAAGTCAGTACATTCTTTCTACTTCCAGCTATATATGTATCCTAACAATCATAGTGTTAATTTAATAAGAGAGAGTGAAACTCATGGTGGCCATACATTTGCAGTTTTTATTCATGGTTTTCTGCTATTTTTCTGTGTTATGATTTAGTGTTGAATTCTAGACTGAAATGAGAAGTTCCCATTCCAGTCCACTTTGATCCTGTTACTGAAGTATGAGTCAATGGTAGACTTTTCCACCATTAGAAATGGATTTGCAAATAAGTCTGTTTTCAGATACAAGAGAGGACTCTGGAAAACACCAGTTGAGTGTTTTCCTCTCAGTTTATGTTCCATAACTCAGTCTGCACTTGAAAATATCTTTCAATAAGTTAATGGGACATTTCCCAATTTGATTGTATGATGATGGTAGCTGCTGATACAATGTTTTAGAAACTCATCAATTTGGGTTTATAGGGCTATGATAATTTTGGTTTCATTTTATGTAAAAGCCCATTTTTTCCTATTAGGGTAGATGAATTATTGTGCTGATATCTTTATTATGCTCTGAGCCTTTTTCCCCCTGCCAGCATAGTTAACAAGAACCATGATAACCATCGTTAACAAGAACTGTGGAAGTCAGCTAGTATGTAGACAGTTAAAGACATTTGCCTTTGGGGCTGCACTTTGATTTTTACCCCATAAAAACTGTTGCTGAGAATTGACAATAGTGTTATTAGAAATGAGTTGACTCATCGACCAAATGAATTAGATTTTTATAGGCCTCTTTTGAATGGAATGGAGGAAGAAGAAAGCAGGATGAGGCCCATTTATAAAAGTGAAATGAGATTGACCTTGTCAAAGTGCCCTTGCTCAAGAGTTTTTCCACTGGATAAGTAGCAAGCATTTTTAGTGCTCCCCTGTCAGGAAGGATGCATAGACATCACAGATATCTCCCCCATGGGCACTTATTCTGAGTCGCTAATGCAGAGAAAGCAGAAAGAGGGATGGGAAACTGGTGAAACATGAGGGTTATTGAAAATGTTGACAAATGTGCCAAGAGTGTAAACAAAACTTTTGTATATGATTAATGTACTGGTGTGTGTGTGTGGGGGGGGTGTTTGGTTTTATTTTTTAGAGATATGTCAATATAATTGTGCTAATCTGTGATCTATGTTATTGAGCAATTAGCTTTGTGGTGCAGGTTTATCTGTGTGCACATTTATGTCTATATGCATGTGCGGCTGCATGCACTTATTACACTGTGCTATTTCTGTAATGTGTAATTTCTATTTCTTGCTTTTGTCTGGAGGCCTCTCATATTACATTTAGATTGTATCCTTTATCATCCCAAATTGACATTTATGCTTTTACTTCTATTGTTTGCCTCACTCCTCTCTGGTGTGGATCAACAATTTGTTTTAATTTGTGTCACTTCTCTTATCTCCCCCGACACAGAGATGCAGTCATTTTACACTAGCGTATGCCTCCAGAGGTTATGTTAGTAACAGTGGGATGGAGAAGGGCTTTTTCCCCTTCTCTTTTCCTCCCCCCCCCCATCTAAAATGCTTGTGAATGTTAATTGCTTATCCAGTTAGTTTATAAAAATGTAGAGATGACTGAATGCATGAAAACAGTTTTGACAAAGTAATGGAATGCTACTGCCTGCGAATAAATAAATCTGATTTCCATAAAAGAATATTGTGGCAATGGATAGGAAGTCATAGAATACTGAAATTATATTTTAAGATGAGTTATTCACTGTTCTTGGAAAGCATAGGCTTGGCTAAGCTGAATGCTTCAGAGATACTGCTCCAGCATTAAAGAACCTCTATGCTCTATTGTCTCTCCTGCTTAGTTGAAAAGACACCGAGGCAATGTTATTCCCCCATCCTTTTAAAATGCCTTTAGCTTAAAATATCTAATGTATGAATGATGCATGTGGGATTAATAGAAGAGAGAGTTAGATCTGAAAGGAAAAAATGGCATGCTTTCCTAAGTTAATATATGTATTTGTTAGCTCTTATGGTTCTCTCTCTCTCCCGCTTTGGGGCTTGTTTTATTTTTTATTTTATCACCTAAATGTGAATGCTATAGCTAAATGCTTCTGTTTTAAAGCCAATCAAACAGATTGTTTGAATAAATAACACATATTCTAATCATAACAGTACCCTACTATCATGACACATTTCTTCATATGCTGAAAATATTGCATAGCTCCCCATGGTGGAATTATGTTTTTCTGTCCTGAAACCTTAAGGGGTTGAACAGTATTTGTTTATTTATTAATAAACATGTTAAGAAAGAGCCCAGACCATTCAATTTTTTATATTGCAACTGGGCACAGTAAATTGAGAAAATGCAAAGACAATGGGAGTGGTTGCACATTTTGACTATAAATCATCATCATCATCATCATCATCATCATCATCATCATCATCATCATTTTATTTTCTTATATCCCACCTTCCTCCCAATGTAATTACTCAAGGCAGCAAACAGCAGATTTAAAACAATACAATTTAAAAACTGTTCAGCATTAAAATGTATAAATATAACATTTAAAAAACAAACCATTTTAAAAGTTAAAATAGTTATGAGTTAAAATCAAATGTTACAATACTAACCTTGAAAATTTAAATAGCACAACATTCCCAGACCTTATTGATTTCCTTATATCTTTAATTTTGAACAGAGCTAGATGATCTGAAAAGGCATAGAAGTTACAAAGAATGTTATACACCATAATCTCACTCTTTCTGATGAATTACAGTTGTCCCCAAAAGAAGACAGCATGCTTTGTAATGTTGGTGCATAGTGCTTGGCACATGGGCAAAACACTGTGGTGTTTGTATATGGCCTACATATTGTTTCAAAGAGAGATTTTGTAACATAATTGTACTGTGTTTCCACATGCCAGAAGTGTGCACAAACTTTTACTGACATTTTTGATGGAGTGACTAGTACCAATCCACCAATTGCTTTTGAAACATTAAAAAATGTGAAAGCCCAAACTTTAGAATATTTTTAGTCCTCAATGGAAGAGGGGTAGGAACTACCTGGCCCATGGGCTTTATGTAGCCCTTTGTTGGGTCCTGTTTAGCCCTTAGTTACCTGTGGATCCTCCAGACTTCCTCTCTTTCTACTGCTTTCCACCTTTCTTATCATCATTGCTTTTTCTAATGATTCATTTTTCCTTATGATGTGGCCACTCTATAACAGCCTCAGTTTAGTTATCCTGGCTTCCAGGAAGAGTTTGAGCTTGATCTGTTCCAGAACCCATTTGCTTGTCGTCTGGGCCAGCCATGATATTCTCAGCACTCATCTCCAGCTTCACATCTCAAATGAGTTGATTTTCTTTCTATCAGCTTTTTTCACTGTCCAGCTGTCCCATCATACATTGTGATGGTGAAAACAGTGTTTTGGACTGCCCTTGTTTTAATGTTGAGAGTTATGTCTTTACATTTGATTATCATGCCCATTTCTTGCACAGTTGCCCTTCTTGTCCTAGTCTTCTTTTAATTTCTTGACTACATTCTCCATTTTGATCAATATCTGAACCAAGATAAGGAAACTCTAACTATTTTAATTGTCTCGTTGTTTAAGATGAATTCTTATAGAACTTCCGTGGTAATTATTTTTGTTTTGTTTTTAATTTTCAGCATTAATCCAAGTTTGGCACTTTCCCTTGACCTTAATCAGCAATTGTTCCAGGTCTTTGTTTCTACTAGTACTATTGTGTTGTCTGCATATCTTAGGTTGTTAATGTTCCTTCTTTCTATCTTCACTCTTCCTGCTCTTCATGTGATATTTTCTGCATACGGGTTGAATAAATGGGGTGATAGTATGCAGCCTTGCCCAATGCCTTTGCCGACTGGGAACCATTCTGTTTCTCTGTGTTCTGTTCTGACGACAGCCTCTTGCCCTGAGTACAGATTCTGATGAGAGAACTGGACCACTTTCTTTGAACTGTGTAACCAGTCTGCCATGTGGTGCAGGTGTTCAGATTTCTACTCCATTCCTATCTCTCCCAAGCCACCCTGTTAAGAGAAAATCCCAGTAATTTGCATTTGGCTACTCCCTGCTCTAGCAATGTGGCTTTGCATTATCCTGAACAGTAGAGGCCAAGAGTTGTCTCCTAGCATCCACTTCAAATACTACAAAGAGTTTTGGAATTCAGTATTGGAACTAGCATGTGAAATTCTGTGAAGAGGTAACATCTGGGCTCATAGGCTGATTTCCAGGATGGTTGGTATTATGCAGTTATCCCCCTGAGCTACTGTTGCAGTTCTTTTTGCTTCCTCCCTCCCGAGAATGTCTCCTTCTTCAGCCAGATGGAAGACAAGGAGAATCATGCCGAGATGAACTAGCTTCTGCCTGCTTTCTTTTACCTCAGCTCTGGTTTACTAAATTGAGTCTGGGAAGTGTTAAGAGTGCCTAATAATCCATATGTTTTACATTGTTGGAAGATCAAAATAACAGGCATAGCCTTTGCAGGGCATGCTGCGTCTCCCTTGCTTTTTTACCCCTGCAGCACATGCAATTATGCTTTATGGATTCAGTCTATCATGCCCGTTTTATGGTTGTGCACCAAGTTAGTGGTTTATTTCTTATTTTACTTCTTTAATATTGCTTTTTTATTTTTTATGAAGATTAGCAATATTAAGCACTGCCATAAACACAGAAACGAAAAGGTAGTGCACTGAAACAAAGAAAGGCATTTTAATTTTTGTCTTAACACATTTGTGTAATTGTTTACAGTAGCATTGTTTTACAGAGGCTCTGGGTTTTGGTGGCATTGTAAAATTTAGGTCCTGTAAAAGGGAAACAGAATAATGCATGATCTCTCCTTCTGGTGTAATTTGCTTTTAGTTGTTGCAAGATTGCTTCATTTATGGAGCATCTCTGCACTTATCAAACATCCACACGACTACTTAAGTACTGCCAAAACAAAAGAAACATTATAATACCCACTGTGAAAATTGTGTTGTGTTAGTACTATTAGGAATCATTAGTTCTTATCAGTAATGTTAGCAGCTGGAAATATCCTGCAACTCAGGGGGAGCTCAAAGTGTTGTTCGGTTATTCTTCAGTGGATCGCTGTGATTTTTGTATGACAAAAACTGATTCTCATCAAATTCAATAGTATAAAAGCTCACAATACAGGCAAAAAGAAAAGATTTATGGAACTTTCTTTTTATTGCTTAAAGCTCTGTTTTGTACAAAGATAAGAATGCTGCCCCTTAGATAGGAGTATGAGTGAACAGTTCAGCTCAGCCTTTCTGTCCTCTTCATGCTCTGGTTCTCAGGACAACACTGTTATCTCCAGAGAAAATGCAGCTCAAAGCATTACAGATGTCTAGTACAAGTGGAAGCCATATTGATGGTTATTGCTTTAAAAAGAAGCATGCTCAGATCTGCTCACTGAGCCCTCAGGAGATAGCAATGTTTATTTTCTGGAGTATTGAAAACATTCAGTAGGAAGGTTTTTCTATTGAAGAGTCATTTTGTACAGATTCCGAGTGGTGTTGACTTTTTAAATATAATTGCTATCTTAACTAAAGCTTAGAGGTAATTCTTTTAACATTACACATAGACTTATTTCCACAGTGAAAAGCAATATTTTATGAGATTTCTCTAGGGAAGAAGATCGAAACTATGAACATAATACAGTGTGTGTGGTGCTTATATTAGAAGTGGCATGCAGTTGTATTTAGCCTGCTCCAGGATATCTTTAAATCCAAAATCCTCGGGAAGCTCAAGTTTAAATAGATATTAAGAGGAAGAAACCAAGATGACTAAACTGAGACTATTTTATTTTGGACATATCATGAGAAAACATTATTCATTTAAAAAACAAAAAAGAGAAGAATATCTTTATTTCTATTACTACTACTACTACTAATATATTTTATTTGTATACCGCTCTTCCAGAACGATCAAAGCGGTTCACAGAATCTTTAAAAAACACACATCATAAAAACACGCATCATAATATATCTATACAGTTAAATACCAATAAAAACCAAGGCAGCATATAAAATAAACACATACATGGAATCTATCGATCGCAGTTAGCCATTTCTATCAGAGGAAACATTCTCTATAAAGAGTCCAGAGGATATGCTAACCGGAAGAGGTGGGTCTTTAAAGCCTTTTTGAAGGCATCCAATGTAGAGTTCATCCGAAGCTCTTCTGGAAGTTTATTCCAGTACATTGGTGAAGCCGATGTAAATGCTCTCTGGTGAGTTGCTGCCAATCTCACCTTAGGATGTACTAGTAAATTTTTCCCTGATGTTCTGAGAGTGCAGGGTGGACTATATGGGGAGAGGCGTTCCCTCAAGTAACTCGGGCCCAAGCCATATAGGACTTTATAGGTGATAACCAACACTTTGTATTGAGCCCGGAAACTGATAGGTAGCCAGTGAAGAGATCTTAATACCGGTGTTATATGGTCTGACCTGGAAGTTCCAGCGACCAATCTGGCTGCAGCATTTTGAACTAGCTGAAGCTTCCAAACTTGGTACAAAGGTAGCCCCATGTAGAGCGCATTACAGAAATCCAAGCGAGAGGTTACCAGTGCGTGTACTACAGTTTCAAGGTCCTTTCAGTCCAGACAGGGACACAGTTGGCGTATCAGCCGAAGCTGAATGAAGCTGAAGCTGAATATAAGTTGAATGTCCATCTCTCAAGGATGTTTTAGCTGTGAGTTTCCTACACTGAAAGCGGGTTGAACTAGATGACTAGAGATCCCTTTAAACACTATGACTATTATAGAAGGGGAAAACTATGTTTTCTTGTATTTGGGCCTAAAGGAGAATTATAGATTGTTCCATGCTGCAATAGAAACTTTAAACTTTATTTATATATTATGTTTTATCCTAGCTTCATTTTTTTGAGAAAATGAACATACAAGATGGCTAACAAACATTAGTAAAATAATAATAATAATAATAATAATAATAATAACAACAACAACAATATGCTGCATGCAATAAAGGTGCATTAGACGACAAAACCATTGAGGTAAACCTTTGTCCCCCAAGTGTTTTGGACTTAGTTCCCAGAAGCCCCAGCCATTTTGGTCAACAGTCAGGAATTCTGGGACCGCTGAAGTCCAGGATGAGTTTGGAAACCACTGCATTAAGGTAACCATACTAAAACCATTTTACACAAACAAGGAGAAATTCAACGATTATTTGTCATCATGTCTGTACTGAACCATGGAGTTTCTCCACCCACAACACTTGGCAAATGCATGAAATTTCTGTATACTGTCCTTGATTAATCAAAGTTGTATATGTGATTTGTCCACACATACAATTCTATGCACATCACCATAATCAAATGTGTCCCCAAAAGGCAAGGATACAAAAGATAAAAACCAGAAGAATCTAGACTTCTGGCACTGAAAAATAGTTGGGGTTTGTTTTCTTTAACTTTAAAGGAATGAAATGGGTCTGCAACCAATTTAAAAGGTTGCAGGAGACTGCTTCTGTTTTTGCTTTCAGTAGAAGCATTTCAACTTTTTTGCCAGATAAAAAAAGGCAGTGGGAAGTGGTGGTTTGGAGCTGCAAAAGAACTTTGGGGTTTCACACACCCTCAGGGCTGCACATGACCCACACTTGTTTTAAATTAATAAAGACCATATAATCCTGTGCACGCTGGCCCAGAGGTAAATCTCACTGGAGTGACTTATTCCTGCCTAGGGGTAAGCAAGCAAAGGTTAACAACCTCAGTTATTGATTAGTTAATTGATCCATGAAAACTCATATAGTTACTTTTTGTATTGTTTCTTTAAGCAAGTGAAAGTCCTGGTGTCAGAAAGTGAAAAATCTCTCACTCACAGTTTTGTTGTGTTTCTCCAAATAATATCTGAATTTTCCTCCTGTCCATTTTTTGAATAATAATAATAATAATAATAATAATAATAATAATAATAATAATATACCAAAGAGCAGTACATCAGAACATATACAATAAAAAGTGATGGATAAAACACCACACCATAAAATACTAAAATAACATACTAATATGCTAAAAACAAAAACAAACAAAATCCTCCTCAGTCACTACCCATCTTGGCCACCTTAGGCATGCTCAGCAACTTAATCCAGCAAATCAAAGAGGAAGGTTTTCAGTCCTTTATGAAAATGGATCAGATCCTCCTCCAGCTGGAGGTGCAAAGGAAGGCTGTTCCACAAATAGAAAGCCAGATCCTGAAAGATCACAGCCTTGACACAGCCATACGCATTGGTGGAACTGCCAATAATCCTTTGTCTACAGATCTTAAATTTCTAGATTTAAGCCAGGCTGACAAATATGGGGGAGAGTAAAGCATGTGGCCTTAAATACTAGGACCAAAAGCTTATAATGAGCCTTGGCCTGAACTGGAAGCCAGTTGAAGGATCTACAAGAGGAAGAGACATGCGAGTATTTGGGGAAATTTAAGACAACGCAGATAGCACTCTTCTGGATTAAAATCAGAGGAGTAAGAGACTAGGAAGGCAAACCCACCAGTAGACTATTGTAGTCGAGGTGTGAAATAACCAAGGCCTGGACAAGCAAATGGGCAGTCTTGATAGTTAGAAACCTATGGATCATACGGATTTTAAAAACATGAAAGTTACATTCCATAGCAATTGCCCCAGTAAAGGGGCATAGAGACAAATGATCATCCAGCAGGGCTCCAAGGTTTCTGGAAACTGAGACGGGGCCAGTGTGTAACCTCAATGAAGACCATGAAAGTGGGACTACTAAGCAGGCAGGCTGAAACACTAGGATCTCTGTTTTGTCCATATTCAGCTTAAGATGGTGAGTGGTCATCCTCCTAGAAACACTCAACAGGTAATCTGTGACAGACTTCCAAATAGTAGCATCAATTGAATCAAAACTCTGGAAAATCTGAATGTCTTCTGCATAGATATGATATTGGAAAGCCACCTGTGAAATAAGAAGTCTAAGGAGAAGTGTATATAATGAAAAGACAAGAGGACCCAATACTGATCGTTGAGGAACCCCTACAGTTACCGAGAAGGCTGATGACATAGCTAAAAGACCAGAGGAATGATCCAACAAAAAAGATTTAAACCAGGACAGAGCATTCCCTGTTATTCCCAATGATGCCTACAATAGAATTAAGAGCTGATGATCCAAAGTGTCAAAGGGTGCAGAGAGACCCAGTAGCATCAGGACTGATGTTTGATGCTGAGCCATTGCCACTAAAATCTCATTTACTACA
Organism: Sceloporus undulatus; assembly: GCF_019175285.1. Classification (NCBI taxonomy): domain Eukaryota; kingdom Metazoa; phylum Chordata; class Lepidosauria; order Squamata; family Phrynosomatidae; genus Sceloporus; species Sceloporus undulatus. The sequence goes on along the minus strand of NC_056523.1, from coordinate 116,698,770 downwards.
TGAGTCAGAGCTGTTTCTGTAGAATGACCTGTCCGAAACCCTTATTAAAAGGCATCAAAGAGAAAATTGTGCATGTTCAAATAAAGCATCAATTTGGATAGGGATGCTCTCTCCAAAACTTTAGAGAGAAATGGGAGGAGAGACACTGGATGATAATTAACACAAAGTGAAGGATCCAGGGAAGGTTTCTTTAATAAACAGAGCACAACAGCATGCTTAAAGCAGCCTATGAAAATACTATTTGAAAAGGAACAGTTCGCCATGTGGGTTATATAAGGCAGAAACAAAGGCAGAAGGACTGAATAAAGAAAAGATGGAAAAGGGTCAGTAGGACAAGAAATAGGAGAAGAAGACAACAATCTGACCCATGACAGCTTCTATGATAGGGGAAAATTGGAATTCTGCCCATGGTGATAAAGACATAGCATGAGCCAAAAGCTGTGATATCATATGTGTGTGTGTCATAGTTTTTTGTGGATTTTTCGGGCTATGTGGCTGTGTTCTAGAAGAGTTTGTTCCTGATGTTTCATCAACATCTGGGGCTAGCATCTTCAGAGAATGCTGGCATCTTCAGGGAATGCTTCCATGCCAGCATTCTCTGAAGATGCCAGTCACAGATGCTGGTGAAATATTAGGAATAAACTCTTCCGGAACACAGCTACATAGCCTGAAGAACCTAGAAAAAACTATGGATGCTGGCCGTGAAAGTCTTAATATGTTATCTATCTATCTATCTATCTATCTATCTATCTATCTATCTATCTTTTTATTTGTTACCTGCTTCTCTTGATGGATTGATTTTACTGATACTTTCCCCCTCTCATTACCTGAAATGTATATATGCATACTTTCTTGATTGGGTACTTGTTGCCATTTCCATTTTAAAATGTGTGAATTGTTTTGTGTACATGTTATTTCTCCAAAATGCCAAGTAAGCCTTTCAAATATGCACATTCTCGGGGGAGGTGTGTTTCTTCTTGCAACAATCCTTCAGGGATACAAAAATGCTGCTTTCATTTAAAATGTCAAATCCAATGAAACTATTTTCCATCCATACTTTGGTGACTACAATTTCCTTGAGTAACAATAGAAAATGAACAATGTCTGAATATCTTCTAATATCACCAGCCATGTAGATTAGCATGCTAGCAGAAAAGGAGGTAAAAAGGTGTAGCTGGTGGGGAATCCATTATATCTTCCAGTTCCCTGTCTTTCAAACTGAATTTAAGCACTTTCTTTTATGTTTTAGATTGAATTTTCAAAGGCAGCTTCTGATACACTGTTGAATCAAAATGGAACTACAGATAACTGGATTTCAGTGAACTTTCTTTTCATATATTTCTGGAATTGTTTGTGTGGTCTCTGACACTTTAGAGTAGTAGTACTTCCTGACAGACTATGGATTTGGTTGAAAAGGGGATAGTTATTCAACCTGACCTTGTTTGCTCAGGACATGCATCTTGAAACATGCCTGTAGATTACTTTTATGTGTTCTGGGGATAAACCCTTCTAGTCCACAAATGGCGAGAGGATTGTAACTCATGGGTGTACTGAAGAAACTATTTTCCAGTGTGACCTTGGCTTTACTCTATCAGAGGAGAGGCTGCTGTCATTTGAGTGAAGCTGCCCCTTTTAATCAAAAGATAGAAAACAAGCATGCTTCACTGGGATTTCATTCTGAGGAGGAAATGGAGACAAAATCAGAGATTTTCCAAAACAGATGTAGAGATTGAGAGAATTTATTGATATACACGTTGGGACTCCCCCCCCCCCTCCTTCCATCAGCAGACCATTTTTTAAAATTTATTTAGACAGGCTTTTTGGGTTGAAAAAGAACTGGAAGTGCTGTATTATTTTAAATTGCATTTGTGCATTGTGTTAAAAGTCTTTTAGAGTGTATATTTTTAATATGTTTTTTATATAATTCAATTTTAGTGTAGCTTTTTGTATATTTTAATTGTAATCCTTTTTATGTGTAAGCTGCTTTGAGTCCTAGTCTTGAGGAAAAGGAGGGATATAA
>NC_056523.1:116661314-116696740 GCF_019175285.1 Sceloporus undulatus | reverse complement strand
ATGATGATGATGATGATGATGATGATGATGATGATGATGATGATGATGATATAGCAAATTGTAATGAAAGTGTTAACTGTGAAGTTTCTAAGGCAGGAAAGGGAGAGGGGTGGGTTGTAGAGCATTCTTTTATTGTACCCTACCCAGTGACACAGAGGGGGGAAAAACAATAGTTTTCTCCTCATTTTTTTCTATTTCAGTTTTTATGCCAAAACCCCCAAAAAGATTTTGCACAAAAAAAGGCACAGAAAGTACATTTTTCACTTGAAAATATATTGTGCACAAAAAATCCAAAAAAGCACCAAAAATTGTGACAGTTAAGAAAAATATTCCCTCTGTGGTATCCTAATCATTTAGTTAGTTGATTTATACCCAGCCTTTCCATGTACAGGATTGAAGAAATAATGAGATAGTCTTTCTCATGATGAATGATAGTATTTTGAAGTAGTTTTTAAATCCCTTTTGTGGAGTTTGAGAGAACTGCAGGGAGGTTTAGAAAAAGCTGTGGAATTGAGCAAGAGACAGGAAATAAAGGTATTCTCAGGTCTTCACTATTGCTTTATCTAAGACTAAAAGATCTTGCAGCAGTTTTGAGACTAACTATATAAAAAGAGTTGTCACTTGTGCTTTCATAGGCCCGAAGCAGATGGGCCCAAAGGAGTGGGACCTTGCAACTTCAGCAATCACACATGTGCGGCCTCAATCCAGGCTGCCATCGCTGCAGTCCTAAACGGGATGCTGGAAGGAGCAGATTGTATCTGCTCCTTCTTGGTTGAATCTTTTTGATTAGTGTGGCCTCGCCACAGCTTCTGGTTGTGTTGGGGGGGGGTGTGTGCGTTGTCTAAACATCATGCTCCCAACGCCTGAACCCATATCATTTCACCCATGTGTTTCAGGCCATAGACTCATTCTATTTCCTCAGATATATGGAGTGAACAAAGTGAACTGGGATTTAAAGACTATTTCAAAATATTAGCATTCTTGATGAGAATTTGTGCTACAAATTTTTCCACACAACTAGTCTCAAAGGTGCTGCAAGATCCCTTTGCAAACTGACATTTCAGACTAACATAGCTATGTTTCTGAATTCTAAGACTAGAAGAGTGAGAGATAATACTTGAAGGCCTCTGGCGCAGTAGCTTTGCCTCCTCGCCACCGGCGCAGGAAAGGCCCGGTGGTGGTGCTGTTGGGGACCAAGAGGCCTCCAGCACCGCCATCGCGCCCTTTCACGGCAGGGGCAAGGAAGCCAAGACTTGGCCGCCACTGCTATCACCCAGCTTGCCCCACAGCGACGGCAGCGGAGGCCAAGCAGGCACGCCGAGACTTTAAAGGTAAGTAAGGGGAAGGAAAGGGAGGGAGGGAGGGAAGGGAGGAGGGAAGCGAGGGAGGAGAGGGAGGAGAAGGAAGTTGTCCCCAATGGTGGCGCGTGTGCACGCGCACCGCCATTGGGGACAATTTCCCAATTTGCCATCTGCGGATGCTCAAATCCACAGATGGCAAATCCACATATAAGAAGGGCCAACTGTACTCAGGTGTAGGACAAGCACCAAGTGGAGCCAATATTGGGGAGAACCAGGAAGGCATCTCTGGAATTCACAAATACTCAGGAGACATTTGGCTTGCGAGAACAATAGGGATGGAAAGGATATATGAATATCCCTTCTAAAAATGGCTGAAAAACATGCTTCAAAATTATTAGGAACCACTAAAGAGGAGAATCCTGGACTGACAAGATTCTTTTCCATTCAAGACGTATTCTGTGCCAAATTCACCCGAGGGGGGGGGGAGCAGAAAAGAGCATTTTGTACAGAAAACTGCATGCAAACAATTACATTTTCTTCACAGAAAACATTTCTGCACATAAATATTATTTTTTTCCAGAAAATGCTGTTTATTGCACAGAAAATGCACAAAAATATGTACAAAATTTGCACATAATATCTTCCAAACTATAGCATTTTCTGTCCAATTATGAAGTTGAGTTTTATAAAAGAATGGTGTGCTCCTGGAAAGGCAATTTCCAGCATGCAGGAATACCATATATACTTGTCTATAAGTCTAAAAATTTATGCCCAAAAATGGACCTCAAAATCCCTTATTTATGAGTCAGTATGGTAATATGATAGCAGCTCTTTCAGATTTCCCCATGCAGTTGAGAGAGAGTTTCTTTTTCTCTTAAGCCAACAGAAAAAGTATGATTGATTGCTGTTAAACAAACAGAGTCTCTCTCCTGCCTGCACTGGCCACTGCTGCCTGGGGAGTTAAAGGTGAAACCAAAATTGAAATGCTGAAGCAAAAAGTCTAAATTAGAGTCCCTCTTGCTGTGTGTACACATGCACACACTGAAGGAGCCTTGACTTATCTATGGGTTATGGCAAAATCCATAATTTTGGCCCCAAAACCTGTCCTCGACTTAACATGAAGTTGATGTATAGTCGAGTATATACTGTACAATAAGACAACTGTCCTGTGCCTGGCTTTGCTTATAGTGGGACTCATATTAGAGTTCTTTTTTCTTAGAACCATCAGTGACCAGTTCAAGAGGTAGTGCAATGAGGCTTCATTGATTTAGGATTGCAAAGACAGTTGGCCACTTACTACTGCAAGATGTGTTATAGTAGCTGAGTAGTACTCCTTGGCATTACAGAAATTTGGTGAAAAGTTTGCAGGGCGCCTAAATTTACTGTGCAACCAAGACTCAGTTTACCTTACATTTCCTAGACAAAAAGAAATTTTGGGAGTCACATAGAAGTGAAACAATTGAGTGTTATTTTTGCTTTCCTACCTGTAACAGAAAGAGGTTCAAATGCATAGTTAGGGGGCTGTACTGTAGTTTGCCAAGGACATGTTACAGGTTTTGGGTTCTTGAGTAAAGTAATTTCAGATTCATTGATATTTTCCCATAGGAAGCATTCTTTAGTTCCTGATATATATGTATAATTTACTGATGGTGTATAAGAATGGTATTGCTATCTAACTGCAATATTTTATTTTCATATGTGGAGACCCATACTCAGATATGTACTACTGCTGTAAATTACTATCCAAGTAGATTTTTTTGTATTTTAGGGGTGCTTGGGATGTGTGTCAAGATGCTAATTCTTGGTATGATATGCCTGTGGAAGGAAATATGCCCCTTTATAGGCATATTTTCATTGGAAATGTAAAATGGAAATCAACCTTTGCTTATTTCAATTAATAATGTCCTTATTGAGATTGATAGTAGGAAAGGAATGAGTTGTCATACTGTCAATGGATAACACCCATTCATGCATACTCATACCAAACATATGCACCTCTTCCTGTTTCACATTTTTGCCTGCCTTAGTGTAGCAGTCTTTCATTAAAGAAACATGCAAACAAATTGAAATATAGAGTCATTGTATATATGCCGTTAGGAATCCAACACAGATGTGAAGCTCGAATTTTATTCCAGCTTTGTGGTGATGTCCCCCCTCCTCCCCACCTTATAATGTGATTCACTTTGTAGCTGATTTTCTCCCTTGTTCCATAAAGAATAGTTTTGGCTTCTGTATCTCAGTTCCCTCATGTGCAAATCAGACTTTTATTTTAAAAAGTAATTCACTCCAATTACTAGTACTTATGCATTGCTATATGCAATTTTGATGGGTTGTCATCAGGCTGAACATTCTTTTCTTAGAGTAAATGCTATGATGTCCTCCAGGATCATAAATTACTTTCAGTACAGTGCACCATAGGTCATTTAAAAAAAAGAAGAAGAATATGGAAATGGAAAATGCTTACCTTAAGGAAACATAATATTATTTCTTAAAACATTAAATAATATTTCTTTGCTTCTTTGTGGGATGTGAGGTACAGACAGGCATTTTAGCCATGGTTCATTTCAGGCTAACATGAGAGAATCTGAAATCGTGATTTGAAATTGGCTTGTGAATCCTGATTTGCTCCTAACTCTGGATTTCTTTTTATACTCGAGTACCTTATTCTGGCTTAATCCTTTTTTAATGTTTTGCTTTGGCCCTAATACTTCTATGTCTGCAGCAAAATGAAGAAAGAACATCTCAATAATCAAAGATTTCATATGATTGAGGCTGCATTTGCACTGCAGAAATAATCCAATTTAACACTGATTTAACTGCCATGGCTCAATGCTATGGAATTCTGGGGTTTGTAGTTTCTTGTGGCACCAGAGCTCTCTGACAGAGAATCCTAAATGCCTCACAAAACTATAATTCCCTGAATTCCATAATATTGAGCCCTGTCAATTAAAGTGGTGTCAAAATGGATTTTTTCTTCAATGCAGATTTAGCCTAACAAACTTTTACTAACACATTCACAGATATCTTGTTGCTTCTTTAGGCTTCATTCTCCAACCTCACCTGTTTCCTCACAGACCTCCAGGCTGGTTGCCTAGTTCCTCAACTGCCTTGTGGGGAGGGAATTTAGCTACCATGTGTACTTTTTACCAATATCTGTTACACATATTTCTTTATGCAAAGTGTTCTTGTAGGACCTTTTGAGATGCTGTGGAAGAAATTATAGCATAAGCTTTCGTAGATTTGATCTGCTTCCTCAGAATCATACTGCCGATCATAACATGTGATATCAGGTTTCAGTGATCTTGCATTTGTGAAAACAACAGGAGAAAATAATAATGTTACCTGCTTTCGTTCTTTTGGTTTAAATCAATGGTTCCCAAACTTTTGTCTTCCCAGATGTTTTGGACTTCTGTTCCAAGAATTCCCTACTCTTGGTCAAACTGGCTGGGGCTTCTAGGAGTTGAAGTCCCAAACACCTGGAGGACCAGAGTTTGGGAGACACTGGTTTAAATGTTAGGTTCAAAACACATACAAAGCTTTACATGCATATAATTTTAATGAGATATTTGAATGAATTTAAAGAGAATAAAACATATGCCCCTTATAATTAACAAAAAAAATTGAATATACCTAGAAGAACATCTTTTTTTAAAGTATCCTTATTTAAAGGAGGATGTGTCTGACATGTCATATAGCAACAATTTAAACTCTCTTCTGCTAAGATTCAACTGTAATACCTTCAGCTTCACTCATTCATTGTTTGCAGTACTTATCCCTTCCACTTCCAAGTTGGAAAAAAATCTGACTCAGTATAACTAGTTGTATATTATGTTTCACTAAAGCATGGATGTGAGTCCGTGGGCACAGAGAAATTTTATTTTGTTCCAACTACTTGTGACAAATTGAAAAGCAAGAGATTCTGAGAAACAGCAATACTCTTTGCAGTGTATTCATTTGTTAGTTTATTCCTTTGAGCATGAGGGCTTGTTAATGCTTATCATCTTAGAACAACTAGAAGTTCATATCCTATATTTAGTCCATCTAATATAATTTGACAGCCTGGGTAACTAAATATAAACTTGTGTGTGAGAAAGTGTACAGTTGGGGGGGGGATAATGGAAAAATATAGTACAGTAGAGCCCCGATTATCCATCCTTTGGTTATCTGACATTCTGGATTATCCGACGTCCCACAGTTCTTCATGGAACATCGGATAATGGCATGGGACATTGGATAACAGCATGGTACATCAGATAATGGCACAGCGGCTTGGTTTTCCTCAGCCCAAAGAGAGTCCATGACCAGACCTCTCCTCCGTGCGGCTTGGATTTTCTCAGCCTGAAAGGAGTACGCGGACTCCCTTTGGGCTGAGGAAATCCAAACCGCAGAGGAGAGGCCTAGGCTGAGTACCCAGTCCTCTCCTTTGCAGCTTGGAATTTCGATCCTTTCCTAGCCAAGCCGGGGCAGAAGCTGCCACAGAGGAAGCAGGATTCAGGAGGTAAGCAGGGAGGGAGGGAGGGAGGGAGGGAGGGAAGGAAGGAAGGAAGGAAGGAAGGAAGGAAGGAAGGAGGAAGGGAGGAGGGGAGGGGAGGGACTTCTGTCCTCAATGACGGTACAGGTGACAAAATGCTGGCCAATATCACTTTAATCACACGAGGGACGTCCCGTCCGTCTCCCATCATTGCCCACCCATGAATGACAGCAATGGAGTCAAAGGCTTTCACATGAAGTTGCACCAATCATGTCAATAACCCATCATTAACCTGTCATTAAAGTGATATTGGCCAGCATTTTGTATTAATGGAATTTCCCGTTATCACAATGCCACTTACATGACAGGATCGGCACTGCCAATGTGAAAGCCTTTCTCGCCAGTTCTCATTTGTGATGTCAAGGACAGGATCAGGATGTGGGAGAGATCCCTTCTCTGTCATGTCCCCGTATGATAATTTCCACTGTCTTTCACAACATTGGGGATTATCACACTTGCACTTATTGCACTGGAATCGTTGTCCAAATGCTTCAGAAGTGCAGAGGTGAGATAGCCGGTTGCACTTCTGAAGCATCATTGAGGCATCCCGCTCTTCTCCCGTTGGCAAATAGTTCGTGGAGCAGCCATTTTTGTAATAACGGAAGTTCCTGTTATTACATAAATGGCAGTTCCGCAAACAATTTGTCAACGGGAGAAGAGTGGGATGCGCTTCAGTGACGCTTCAAAAGTGCAACCGACTATCCCACCTCCACACTTCTGAAGCATTTGGGCAACAATTCCAGTGTGCTAAATGCCTCTTGGGATAATCCCCATTCTTATAATTTAATCTCTGTTATCTGAATTTCACAGAAAACTTCAGCTATCAGATGATCTGGAAATGTAGTAGATAATATAGATAATTCTAAGTCTCATTTCCGCAGAAGAAAGGAGTCTTCAGGAAAAGGGAGAATGTTTTGGGGTCTGAGGTATGCTTTATAGTATGACATCTGTCTTGAAGGAACATACTACTACTGTGGTTAGAATGGCTTGATGATCATAGAATCATAGAATCATAGAATCGTAGAGTTGGAAGAGACCACAAGGGCCATCCAGTCCAACCCCCTGCCATGCAGGAAATCCAAATCAAAGCATCCCTGACAGATGGCCATCCAGCCTCTGTTTAAAGACCTCCAAGGAAGGAGACTCTATCAAGGAAGGAGACTCTATCAAGGAAGGAGACTCTATGTAGCTACAATGTCCAGTGCAAGGGAAGTTCCCTGGAAAGAATCACCGAGTGTACATCCAAATAGACTGAGTGAAGTTACAGATGTTAACTAGGAAACAACCTTCATAGTAAGAAATAAAGAAGATGCAGTTTTCAGTTGTCCATTTCTCTCTTTATACAGGGAAGTCTGCAAGATTGGCTCAGCAACTGTTTTCTAAGTTGGCCTAGGGAGATGATCACTACCTTATCAAGGTCCTTGACAATTCAGAGTCTCCACTGTGCTGCAGAAAAATCTGTGGCTGTGTCTTGAATATCAGCCTTTTAGATATTTCAAGCTTCGTCAGTTAATGTGAAGAGTTTGTGAATGAAGGTGCAGTATAAAAGTGGTGAACCCAGGTTTAAAAGTATACAAGTTCACCAGGCTGTCCGCACCCACCCGCACTGTCATGCCGTTCCTCCAGAACCCCAGTGACACAGATGGAGCGAGAGAAAGAGAATGCATCAAGGAGACATGCCAGTGTCTGAGATAGATGAGGAGACCCCCCCCCCAGCAGCTACAGCCTTCTGTTGTGGACAAAGACACAAATCTACCAGTACCTAGCCCAGCAGAACATTGTCAAGAGAAGGAGGGGTAAAGACACTCCAGTTGTTTATATTTAAAACAATCGATCAAATATTACCTGTGGGAGACTGCCAGACCATAAATAGCCTGGCACCACCCTCAGGAAGTTGTTGGTGACAACTGACTTTTATGATTGAAGCAACAGTCCTGTTACTGTTTGTGCTGCCTGATAGCCTTAGTTTATTGATTACACTCTTAGATCGCCTGGATTTATTGCTGGACTGTGTATGACTTGAACTGAACTGACTTTGCAGCTTCCACCTCCTGCTGATGAGCCACACGTATCACTATGTGTGTCTTGGGCTCTGTACCCTTTTGCATTCCCTTTCTTGGGCTTTGGACTTGTGTTGAGACCAAAATAGGATACACACACACACATGCAATGTACCTTCCTGTAAGCTGTGTACAATCAATAACCCAGGAAAATCAGGCTTCCTAGTGTGCAAAAGAGATCTATGGTATAGGAACTGTGCAAACAGCCTAATAACCATAGACCGCAGAGAAAGGGGGCTGCCATTGTGACCCCATTCTCTTTCATGCTCCTTCATTTTACATGCGGGGAGTTGCATGAAGAGAGCTATTGTGAATATGTCTCTGTGTATACACAATTGTCACCTTATGACTATGATTATAAGATCAAGTACTCTGCCAGTCCTTCAGGATAAAAATATGGATGCTGATCATTCATTTAGCTTCCAATAGCTTGAAAAGAGTTTGCAGAATGCTTGATTTCATTTAAATGTTTTAGGCAGATCTGAGGCATATTAATTATTTATGCAATAAAGAAGTAGGAATTTCCAATTCCTGTGAAACCTTCTTCTGAGGACTCTTGGTTCATTCAAGGACCTCTGTTTTGTAATAGTGTGTTTATGCACTATTCATGCTAGAATTTTAACACTCCTCAGCTTTTCTTATGTTGATAGGTGACTATGAGCAGGAAACACAAATTATACATAGTTAGTCAGTGGATTTGAAATGGAAAGAGTAAAACGTTTTGAGGTACAATGTTTATACATCAGTGACAATCCATAACATGTTCTATTTTTCAGGCAAATGTATGCCAGTAAATATTCAATTCATTTCAAGTAACAGATTAGTCAACAGCCACAGTGTTTCTAAGTGGCAGCAATTAACATTCATGTCAATGTTTGTTGTATTCCGCAGTGTAGTTTAACTGCAAGGTTAGTAAAAAGATAAAGAAAAATAAAAGCAGGAATGCACACCTGACAAGATTAAAAATTGCTTTGTTTAGAGAAGATTCTGATTGAAGTATGCTCTCACTCATCTCCCCCTCAAGAATAATAACAGTGTACATCAGTATTTTACCATGGTGCTCAAAGATCTCTCATATCATATCTCCTATGACCTTTTCTCAATTGCTGCAAGCAGCATTATTTTCCTTCAGGATGGGAGTTTTTGACATTAAGTTAGGCCTTCTCTCATGACATCTCACTGGTACTTTCTCCGGCATTAGTTATGTATTGGCTTTTCACCATGTGATCTCTGCCATGTAACAGCTCCAAGCCAGCCTTCAGGCAGAGAATCTATATACAAGGCACCCTGTTTCATTGTTAGAATGATATTTCCTTTCTTTTCATCATGTATATGCTGCCTTGAGGCTCTGGAAAGGTAGGGAAGGCAGCATATGCATTTTCAAAGAAAATAATAAGTAGATTTAACTTGTGGAGACTGTAAACTCCAGGAGTGCTATTGGCTCACGTGAATGCCATTGTGCTGAATTTTAAAGACAGATTTGAGTCGGCAGATATAAATAGAATACAAGCACTGCATTCATACCTGTGGGGTTTGAACAACTCCAGAAGCACTTTCAGGGCTATGCCAACACCTGCTGAACATTCCTGCAAGGGACACAGTATCTTGTCTCACTGTGTCTTCTTGCCAGGTGGATGAAGGTGTGTTTACACCATGACATGATTATATGGTAGTACTATCTTTTCCCCATAAGAACTAGTGAACTCTCTGTATGAGAGTACATCATTACATTGTGAGTCATTGTCCAAGAAAATCCCAGTAAAATGAGGTCACATAATTAATTTTATTATAAGTTATGGGGAGACAGGGAGTACCTGCTCTATGGCTTAAAAGTAAATGTCTCCATGGACCTTGCCTATAATGGTCTGACTCTTCACAGTCTGTTTAATATGATAAACTGAAGGAGAGAAGTATAGTGGTATGGAACAGAGAAACAGTTTACTCAGTGTTTCTGCTAGAGCAGGTGGAATTTCCTATCCAGGGAAAAATATGTTCAGGACCATCCAGATGTTCTCTAGCAATATATGCCCTTAGTATTTTTATTTTTTCCCCATTTTCTCCATTGTCTTATGAACGATTTACACTCATGTCCCTTTTCAATGTTCATATGTAGTCCCTAATGTAATGATTATGCCTTTATTACAATGCATTGCTGTACTCCACGCATTTGAGAAGTGCCATATTTGAAAACTGCCAGGAGTGAAATAAACCATAAACTGGACAGTTAATAGTATAAGATTTTAGGTCTGTAAATATTGTTGATCTAGTGAGGGAGAGGGGATTGTGCTGCTGCCTCACTTCATGAATCACGTGATAGCCACGTGATGACTCATTGTGGATGTCAGACATGAATTTCCACACATCCCAGTAAACTTTTTCCTTTGATGTGACAGGAGTCATAATGATGATGATGATGATGATGATCATCATCATCATCATCATCATCATCAGGAAAAAGATTAGATAACTCCTGTTTGTTTCCTTTGTTGACATTACTGTGCTGGTACAATTATTAGCAAACAGAGGAAAAAGGCTGTGGTAAGGAGGTAATCATTATCATCAGGGACAAGAAGAGAAGGCTGCTATCACTGAAGCACCTATTCTTCCAATGCATGGCTTCTGTGGCCATGTGGGGGTCTTCAGAGGGCTGACTATTTATCCATGTGCCAAAACCCTTTGCCTCTTAGGACTCCCTCCATGGAAGCCATGCATACAAGGAATTGGCAGCTTAGAGCCTTCTCCTACCCCCAACATTCAAAAAGTATAGCCATTATCATAAGAGACTATTGCATTAGTGTAGCAACAGAAATCTGGCCTTTCTGTGTTTTTGATCTGAAGAACACCCTCCCTTCTCTGATATACAGTTTATACCCGGATTCAAGTATCCACGGTTTGAAAATGTTAAAAAGTATAGATTTCAAATATCAAACCTTGATTTTCCATTTTTTATAAGGGACACCATTTTGCTATGTCATTACATTTAATGGGACTTGAGCATCCACGGATTTTGTTATCCATGGGGGATCTTGGAACCAAACCCCAACTTCATCCAGGGAAAATACATACTCTCAAGTAGGAGAATACATATACAATACATAGCAATACAGGAAATGGTTTGATAAACAGGCACTAAAAGAACATCAGATTGTAACATTAGATCAGTAGCTGCAGTATTGGGAGTCTGCTAGCTATAGTCAGATTTTGTTTGTTGCCATTTTAAATGGCATTTCTACTTTCTCATGCTGAAAATTTAAAGTAAGTCTAAGGACACAATTTCTTTCTACATTATGGCTGCAAAGTCTCAAGGAGCCAATTTGAACTGGGGAATAAATATCAAAACACAGTGGAATGAAAAATAGGAAGAAGATGATTGTAGTGGCTGAGCAATGAGACCATGTTCTTCCTCACTCTTTTTAGTTTAATGCTTGACTACATGCTTTGACCAATTTTTTTTAAAAAATATGTAAAAAATCTTGTTCCAGAATTTTTGAAAAGCTGATCAAATATAGAACTTCACTGAGATGTAACTGCCAAGATGATCTGAAATTTCAGCAAGATTATTTTTCCTTTGTTCTGGATCCCTAGGAGAGGAGGCAAACCTCATAGATTATTTTTTTTAAAAAAAATGTTTTGATGCATTAAAGCCTGCTGTCAAGCATCAGGCCTATAACAGAAAACTGAGAGTTTTTAAGGTGCATATTCAGCACTAATATTAAATTTGATGCTTAAAATATCACATTCAGTTTTTTTTTTTAAAAAAACACACAATTGTTTGTCCAATCTAAAGTTGAACTATAATTTGTCACAATTTTGGATGTTTTCCATTCCACTTCACCTAGCAGCACTTCATTGGTTTTTCTTGTTATGGAATTCCTTTTAAGTTTTTGTTAATTTCTGCCCATTGCTTTTAATACACAGTATTTTTCCATGCACAGCTTCTCTAATGGGACAAGTCAATAAAAGAAGGAGTAAACGGAATGTGAAAATTGTGGGGGGAAGGAGCGTTATATATGCATTTGTACTTTAGGCTTTTTCCTCCTTCTTAGATGCATTGCAAGTAAAAGAAAATAAAAGTATAGGAACTGTACTTGAAAAACAAACAAAAATTGCCATTCTAGAACATTAAAAAAATGTCCTATTGTTTGTTAAGGATGTGAAATATTGGTGTTTTCTCTTATATTTGTGAAGTTACTATTATATTTTTGTCAGCTGTCATCCAGCCTTGGGGTGGCAAGAATATTTTTTTAAAAAAAAAAGAGGAGAAATGTTTGAGAACATGTTTCTTGAATGCCAGGAAACCCTGAAGAAGAGAACCCTTGACTGACAAGAATTTTAGTAGATCTTCACAAAATCTCCATGTGGAGTTTTTTGTGCAGAAACACAATTTTCTCCACAGAGAACAGCATTTTCTGTGCAGAAAATAATACTTATGTGCAGGAATTACTGTTTCTGTATAAATGTTTAAAAATCCACATGTATTTTGTGAAGAATAAGCCCTAACCTGCAAATAGTTATCAAAATGTGCTGGTTTTGAGGACTTTTAATAGTAGGAAATTGCTGAAATTAGCAAAGAATTACATCTCTAGGCCAACCCAATAAATTTTAGGTAACTTTACAGTTACCACAAGCTCATCCATTTCAAAACAGAAGTAGAGGGAGCATTATGAGAAATCTTCAGAAACTATTATGACTCCATGGCAACCTACCTGGCAGGATTTGGTCAAAAATCCTGACATAGCCAGTCTGCTAAAAATAAGAATTTGAAAAGATGGTATTTATTATTACTCAAAGACTTCTTGTGGATTCAAAGACTTTCCTGGCCAGCATCCATAGTTTTTTTGTGTGTATTTTGGGCTATGTGGCCATGTTTTAGAGAGTTTCTTCCTGAGTTTCACCAGCATCTGTGACTGGCATCTTCAGAGCATTCTGAAGACGCCAGGCACAGATGCTGGTGAAACGTCAGGAAGAAACTCTTCTAGAACATGGCACATAGTCTGAAATCCCCACAAAAATATATTGTGTCCTAGGTGCAGTAAGAAAAGAAAAACAGAACTCTCATAGCCCTTTGAAGAGCTGCTATCAGTAATATTTTACGCTGATTTCTCTTCAAGGAAACATCCCAGAGATGTTCATGTTTCTTGCAAGATATTTAAGAGACAGGATGTGGGGTGGGAGAGGCCAAGACAATTTGTCATATACATCATAGTATATCAATATCCCATGTCATTGTATGATGCCATATGAATGTGACATTCATATGACTTTTTCTTATGAAATTATGAGAACATTTGTTCTGGGATTCTTTGTTTGATGGTTGTTGCCATTTTCTAGCCTGCTTCTGTCATTTTAAGCAGTAATGACTGCTATACATCAGAGTTTCTCCTCTAGTATTTGATCTGGGGAAGGCAATGTATAAAATCACAACTGCATTTCAATCTTGTTTTGATCCTTTCTAGTGTTCAAGGAACGGTAGTATAAATCTCTCAGATAAAACTTTTAACTAAAAAAAAGTACTACTAGAGAGGTAATACATTTTAGTAGAACCACAAAAACTCTGGAAAAGGTGGTCTGACTTCACTTTTATGTGATCTGCTTGCATATTTCTAGAATCCTTGCATCCTCTACCAAAAAATATGAAATTTACGAAAGAAGAGTGAGTAATAAGGCTGGGTTCCTCTGCTTCCTCCTCTGGGTCTCCAGCTTCTACACAGGGCATGACATACATGGCCTTGGCAGTCCCTTCCAATTATATTATTCTATGACGTATTTGAGTAAGAAGGGATAAACTACACATTACATGTATGATGCAGTGTGCTACTAGGTCTCATTTCCCTTCTTGGTCAGGTGTGCACACTCAATCTGCATTGGGACCACCAGGTACAAATTGAGAATGACATTTTCCCCACTGCACCTGAATATTTTCTTACTTCACTCCCCAACAACATTGTAGTTGCTGTGTGCCTTCAAGTTGTTCCTGACCTGTGGCAACTAATATGAATCTATCACAGGGTTTTCCGTGGCGACAAATGTGTTTTGTAGTGTGTTTCTGTGGCTGACCATGGAGTCAAACCCTAATCTCCAGAGTCATAATCCAATCCTCAAACCACTATACCATGCTGGATCTCATACACAGCATAGGCACTTTAAAATGTCCTATTCAGTTGCTTCCAGCAGATATTCCCATGCCCCTTTACCCCAGCTAGGGAAGGGAAAGTTAAACACATCTGGAGAGGGAAGATATAACCCTACTCTTGCAGAATGTGGTGTTTCTGCTACAAATTGAGCCTGTGCATGCTTAGAAGAAGAAAGGAAACAAGGCTAAGCTGGATAATGTGCATTTAAACATGCAATTAAGCCCTAAGGAACAGATTAGTGAAAGCCAAAAATTTAATTCTTCCCTCCCTGCTGTGATTTTGTCCATATACTGCAACATTGGAATAGTAGTGCAACTAGTGATAATTCCCACTGCACACACACATACACCCTGAGTGAGACTCCTCTGCAGTGCATCACCATGTGGCTGCTATTTGCTTTACAGATAACATACAAATTAATTGTATTCATTCATATATTTCACATCATTGTTAACATTAGAAGTACAGTGTTTAGGGATAAATTTGAAAGGAAATGGGTATCTATAATATAGTGTTCCAGAACCTAAGGAAAGTGTTTTTGTTCCATATGCTGCACTCTTATGTTTGATAGGCAGAATATATAAAACCTGAAATTAGCTGAAATATAATTCTGTGGGAAAACTATCTTGTGCACCTGATTCTGGAATTTTTCATCTTGGATGGCATGTGCTTGGCAACACTGCTCATTTTCAGAATGAGCTGGAAGAGATACCACCTTCTAACACAATTATTCTTACATCACTGTGACAATTTTCAGGCTCCCTCATGAACCATCTAGAGAGCAATCAGATTTTCAAGCTGTGCTCAGCTAATGATCTTTTTGTCTGAAAAATGTCAACAGACTGGAACTTTAGCCAAAACGGTTTTTTGTAGACGAGCATTCTTAGGCTGTTAAAGGGAGGATATTACTTTTTTATTGTTTTGAAGTGCATCCACTTTGGGGATCAAACTTTACGAGTTTTTAAAAGTTCTGTTTGGTGTCTGGAGTTGCTTAAATTACCAGAGTGGAGAGGAAAAATTACACTCTGTCTTTATTGCTAAGATCACATGCAACATAAATATTGTTGGCTCACAGATAGTTTGAATGAAACATTCCATTTTACCTGATTCTGAAGATGTGCTAAAAAATTTTTTAAGTAGTTGCATGAGTGTGCTGTAAAGTGATAAGATGGTAGGTTAACTAGAAGGAATAGAAGAGTTCAATGTTTTACATATACATTTGTCTCATTTTCCCAAAACTGGCTCTATTTCCCGGACTATTTTTAGAAATGGAGCCATGTGTCTGGTCATTGTACTTGCTGCTATTTAATGAAGGGTGTTAAAGCTCACATCACATTCTGTCAGTTACTGTGAGTAAGCTACAGCCAATGTGTCGTTTCAGAGGCTCTGTTGGTATGGAACTTTGATACAGAAAAGAGATTGCTCTGCAATTTGACTGTGCTCACAGATGTTTTTTCCTGATTTCAGCAGGATTTTAAGTGAAGCTTTGAGGTGAGAGATTAACTAGGCTATCTTTGAAATCCGTATGTAGCACAGTTTTAGCAAGAGCCTATAGTGCACGTGCCAGAGTATCTCAGCTTGCAAAGTGATTTGATAATGCCAGGAAAGTGGTAGGTCAGTATTCTCCCGTTCCTACCCCTAGTAATGATGTTTTTAAACTTTTTATATTGTGATGCTTTATCTGTATTTTATTGTTTCTTGTCTTGTAAGCCGCCTTGATCATGCAATTGGAAAGGCGGGATATAAATAAAAATTATTATTATTAATGGTACAGAAAATTAAGAATGACAATAGTCTAGAGATGGTGTTTGGCTTTAGCAGAGATCTACAGGCAACTGAAAAGGTGCAAAGTATTACCAATGTAACTAGGGCAGAATGTGGAATAAGATAGTAGACCTGTAATTCCCAGTGTTCATTTGCAAGCACTGTGCTGGAATTGCTAGTCAGGGTGCACAGTGAATGCCTGGATTCTTAAGTCCCTTTGCACTTCAAATAACTCTCCACAGCTAATCTTCCAGTCATGTTTTGCAATTTCAAGCTTAAAGATCAAATTATTCATCTTGCTGAGAAGGAAAGGCCCTTGCTGTCCTTCTGTGTATGTGCATCAAAATGGGCAACCCCTTCTAGCATGGCTTATAAGTTTGAGGAATTTTTGATCTGTGTAGGTTCTTCATGCCCCTTCACCAGATCTGGGAGTTTGTTACTGAGGCTTGTAATACCCAACAAGTTTTCCTTGGTTTTATCCATGGAGAAAGCTAATTTACTATCCATCATGCCTTTCTAACCATGAAATAAAATGGTTGCAATGCATTCTACTTGGTGACAGTGATGATTACTGCTTTGAAGTGTAGTCATATGTTTTTAAGGGGATTGCTACACCTTGGGTGGAAGTCTTTTTGAGGATCAGCACAGCAAAGTGGAACCTGAGCAAGGCACAGATTCAACAAGAGCACATCAGATGAGAACTATGTAGGTGAGGGGATTTGGCCAGAAGATCTGTTAGATCAAGTAAGTACTAACCATGCATGGAAGATGGTAAATAAGTTAATCCCTGCTTTGCAAAGCATCATAGGAAGATTCAATTCTCTATCTGAGATTGGTAATGAGAGCAGTCTTCCAAGTCTGTAGGCTTTGACTTGTAAATCAAAACGAGGCTGTTCTTTACCTCAATGGTTTGTCTTGAGTATCACAGTACTCCTTTCTCTTTTCTTTTTTGAGTGACAGTGAGAATATAAATATTTTCTACGTTCTTTACTGGAGACTTCATTATAACATCATATTTCCAATTAATTGCCTTTCCCCCCCCCTTTGGTTGTCCCAGATTAAGCTGATAGTGTTGTACTGTTGCCTTCTCTCCGAATGCTATGGATCTCTTCCCTGGGGCCAGTACTATTCTAAACCTCTGTGTATCACTGTGTGCCCACATGCACATATGTAGACAGCTGGACTTGTGCAGTGAGGGAGACATGTTGGATTTAAAAATTTTAAAAGGTTGTCATGATTTCACTGAAACAACCATAATCACAAGTATTTAAAATCATGGATTGTGTGTCAGAAAGTTCTTATTTAAGATCTTGTTCAGATCATACCTTTCTTGGACTCTGGTTAGCCAATTAGTCTCTCGGTCCCCTGTTTTAAAAGAGGATAAGAGTGAATGATAACAATGGTGATAACAGTCAATAGACAAATTCTGTGAAGTACTTTGAGAACCAAGTTAAAGGTGTTTTTTTTCTAAATGCCAGTACTGAACATTTTACTATCGTTAACAAAGACAAAGTTACGGTGAACAAATGAAGAATAATAGCCATAGAAATACAGGTAATCAGCTGCTGCAAGCCTGGGAGGATCTCAACCCCATCACCACACCAGGACCTCCACCTTGAAATTACAAAGTATTTGCCCTCAAATGTCCCCTCCAGCTGGTTCACATCCTGTTTAAAAGGGAACCTTTTTAGGGACTAATATAGACTTTAAAAAAGGGATTTGAAACAACAAATCTGATTCCAGGGATTCAGTTTTTGGTTTTTATTAAGCTAGACCTTTAACACTGATACATTTATGGGCTTGTGCAAGATAGCTCACAAGTTTTGACTTGAGAGTAATCAAGGCAAGGCTTTTAGTCTCTTTCTCCACCATCATATGAACGCTTAGTGAGAACAGAAAAAAGAGTCTTCTCAGTGGTTGCTCCCAGTCTTTGAAATTTCCTCCCTTTGGATGGTCCCTTATCTGCTCCCTTTCTGCCAGTAGTTATATACATTTTATTGAGGTGGGCCTTCAGTTCTTAATTCATGTTGCAGTAGGGTCTTTTAATAAATTGTTGTATTACATAAAGGACACCTTCCCAAGACTGGAATTCATATTCATTTACACAAAAAATTCTTAGAACCCCAGGCAGTATATTCTCATAGCTTTATTTATTTCTAAAGAAATCAATTTTGTGGAACCTGCTGACTTTTCAGGAAAAAATTTACAGACAATTCCACCACCATGGCAACTTTAATGCATACTTCCCTCACTTCTGCTGAGTACAAAAGTCATTGGTATCCCTTCATGTTATTTATCAACTTTAGGTTTCCAACTGCTGAGACAATAGGAATAACCCACAGAGAACCACATATTGTAAGATATGTGTTCCAGCCTGTGAAGCTGCTCTTCCAAGAACAATATATCCCTTCAAGTTCCAAGATCAAGAAAGTTACAAATAATGTTGTAGTTGTTACCTCTAACTCATCCTTAGGTATCTGCAGTGTGAAGATGGTAACACTGCAAAACTTCATTTGAAACCTCTACCATGTCCTGGAGTATTTGAACAATGAGGTTTTTTTCTTATTTCCTTCATCACTGTTTCAGTTAGAAACTGACCACAGCCTCTGTGTGTGTGCATTATAAGAGAATGGCAAAAAACAGAAGATATACAAGTTTTCTAAATAAAAGTGTGTGGAGAGAGAAAGTTCTGGTATATAATGGGGTAAACAGTTGTCATTTGGATAGTATTTAAAAGTTTTATACAGTATTTAGACAGAGAACAAGGAGGAAAAGAGTATGGGCTGGGTAGTCAGGAAAATACTGTAAAAAGGAGATTCTTTGTTAGAGGTCTTGTTAACTGAGGTATGGCTGTATTTACAAATAGATAAGATAAAACAGATGAACAACATGGGTCCAATTGTATGGGTGGGAGTTGGCAATGTACATGAATGTACATGAAGAACATCTTCCAGTGAATTCCCAAAGGAAAGCATTGGAGACATTCTAGTTTTTTGTGTTCTCTGTGACTCACAGGAATCATGTTATGTCCCATGCTGAGACCAGTTCTGAACTTTCTTGAACTATGTATCCAGGCACAGCCTTGTTGGCCATGTACAAAATGCAATAATTTCCAAAATCAACAAAACAATGATACCATTTTTGGGCCAATCAAAATGCATAAAATAAATGTTGGAAGCTTTTGAATCTCCATTAGTTTCTTCATCAGGTAAAGGTGTTAGAAAGGGGGGGGGGGGGGGGGGGGATATTAGTCACAAGCCTGCATTTTCAAAATCTCAAAAGAATGTAGAAGAAAGAGAGCTTACAAAAATTGTGAAAACACTTGAAGAAGATATTTTGTCAAATGCGGGAAGTTTATCACACATAATGACCCCCAAAGTGAAATAAAGTGAAGTTAAACTGGAGGTAAAGTAGAGAAAAATGGCAGCTTTTTACTTTCAGGAAGAGCAGTACAATCCTGGAAAAGGAGATGAAGATGGAACAAGCATGAGCAGCAGAGCAGAAAGGCCACCAGCTACTCTGGCTACTAAGAACAGGGAGAGCACCAGATAACCCTGCTCCAGAATTTACATTAAAGATTAAGAAAAGACAAAGCACTGGTGACTTCATGTGATGCCTCAGCAAATGCCAGCAGCAGCCAGGATAGGTTCTCCCCCAAAATATGACAACCCCTTCAAGGGAAGTATCTGGCCCTGAGTGCTGAACTGGAAAGCCTACTCACCTTCCACATAAACTTAGGCCTGTTACAGACTGCCAAAATAAAGCTGCTTCGAGTCTCTTTGGAGGTATGCTATTTAAATGATGCATGGGTCCTAAGAATCCGGAAGTTGCACTAAAGCTGCACTCCGGTGCTTAGGAATGGAGTGTGGCTTTGGTGCGACCTCCGGACTCTTAGGACCCATGCATCATGTAAAGAAACCCTGCTGATGATTACTTGAATCTTTACATAATTGTCCAGCTTTGTCATCCCTGAGGAGTATCAAGAATCTGTACTGTATAATCCACTGCTAATGAGTCCAGCTTGTCAAAGCTCACAGTGGCTTGTGTGCAGCATAGAAAACCATGTCATAGGGAGATGCTCTTTTCTTCAAAAGTGGTCTTCCAGCCAATTTCAGGTATGTTGGGAGTGGGGAGGGAGGGAATTGACAGTTTTGGCAGTCTCTGCAGTACCAAGAGTGTCCCAAAAGCACAAACTCAGAGCCTAGACTCACTGTGGTTGCCAATAGGGCTAGATGAAGTGTCATCACATGGCAGATTTTTCGTCTGCTCAGGTCCAACAAAAAGATAAGTGAATGGTCTTATCAGGCATGCTTATATCACAGATAATGTGGAACTATTTGGGAACTGAGAGACTAAACAATTCCCCCCCTTGTCTTCTGATGCCTTCTTACGCTTGTTATCATTGTTTGCCTTCAAGCCATTTCCAGTTTATGGTGACCCTAAGGTGACCCTATCATGAGGTTTTCTGGGGCACAGCATGTGTAACTCACCCAAGGTAACCCAGTGGGTTTCCATGGCAAAGTGTGGAATTGAACTCTGGTCTGCAGTCAAAATTCAATGTTCAAGCCACTATACCACACCGGTTCATTTCCCCCTTTGTCCACCCTTCCCCACCCCCCCAAAAAATTCTCCTGGATTAATACTTGAATTTCAAGAAAGGTTCCCACTTGCCCCCAAGGAAGTTGCTCTTGAGATGCAAATACTGAAAAAGTGAAACTTTCCCTCTTTGTGCAGGACCCAGCTGCTTAGGCTTCCTTTGGCTAGTTTGTTACCTCATATTATCAGTTATATATCTGTTAAAGAGTTTTGAAACCTGGATTCCCTGGAGCTGCCATGGTATTAAAAGGAAACTCTCTCTCTCTCTCTCTCTCTCTCTCTCTGTGTATGTATATATATATATATATATATATATATATATATATATATAAACAAATCAAAACAAAAAACTACCTTATGGTTCCACAAGAAATCATCAGGGCTTCTGTGAGAGATTGTGATGGGGTGTGTGTGTGTGTTGTAGATACAATGATTTTTATGCAGGAGTTCCCAGAGACTTCAATATATTTCAATTGTTCTTCCAGGGTAGAAAGGTTGAGAAAGTTAAAGTTGTAAATTACTGCCTCACCTCAGGTCTCAGCTTTTTTGGGGTGTGTGTGTGTGAGGAATTAGGTATAGCATCAATATAAAATTAATACTAATATTTTACTTATTATTTTCTACTCTTGCAGTTATGTGAAAGAGATATGGTAAAAATAAAATTACAGTTTTTAAAAACATAACATATGCTTTCCATATTTATCCTTAGATCTGGGGCAGCGTGCGACACTAGTAAGCACAATGAAAATGTTAAATAAGAGTGCTTGCCCTTTTGTTGTTTGAAATCTTTTGGACCATTTAAAGTTGCAGGAAAAGTTTATCATTTGTTTTCTTTCCACTCAACTTCCTTAACACATAGGTGGACAGAATGAGTTGCATCTAAAAGAATTGCTGTTGTTGTTGTTGTTTATTTATCTAGCACCATAAATATACATGGCACTTTACAGACATCATAAAATCAACACATAACCTGCCAATGGCGTACAATCTAAAAAGTAATAAGATAAAAATAATATACTGTGATTAGACTAATTAACTTATTAAAATACAACAATAACCCTGTAAAAACTATACAACAGATAATAAATTAACAATCTAGATTAACAAACAATATCAAATTACAGTTCAAAATGCTTCCAAGAATAAGAAAGTCTTTAGTTTGGATTTGAAACTGGCCAAAGATGAAATTGTCCATAGATGTTTGGGGAGGTGATTCCGAGAGTGAGGAGCTGCAAGCAAAACAGGATGAATCCAATTTAGAGAAGACAAAACCCTTGGTTGAACAAGGAGCCCTCAGCTCCTGGACCATAGGAGTAGGGTGGTAAGATGAGATAAGAGCAAACAGATAAGGTGCGGAGGGGGCGGGGCACTGAAGTTATGTAGTTCTTTTAACGTTAACAGAAGCAACTTATACCTGTTCCTAAAAGGAATGGGCAGCCAGTGGAGGGATACCAGGAGCGGGGTGACATGATAAAAATGACGAGCTGAAAAGATAATCTTAGCAGCAGAATGTTGAATGGAGATTAAAGAACTAAGGTGGAATAAAGGGAGCCCTGTTAAAAGAAGATTGCAGTAGTTAAGGTAAGAGAAAACCAGGACATGAACTAAAGTCTTAGCAGAAGAGACCAACAAAAAAGGTCTGACTGTAGCAAAAAAAAGAGTAGACATGACTTAGCTACAGCCTGGATCTGGGGAGCGAATGACAATAAAGAATTGAAGATAAAGCCAAGGCTACGTGTCTCCTTCACAGGATGGATGAGGAAATCATTGACCTTGATAGAAAATGTATATTGTAAAGTAGGTTTTTGCAGAAAAATGTGCATTTCTGTTTTAGCCATGTTAAGTTTTAAATGCCAATGACACATCCATGTTGAGATGGCTGAAATACATGATGTAGCACATTGTTTGATGTCTGGAGAAAGTTCTGAGGTGGAAAAGTATAGCTGAGTGTCGTCGGCAGAAAGGTGATATATTTGATATGAACGGTATGAAATAAAAATGGGCCCAAAACAAAGTCTTGTGGAAATCCAACTGACAAAGGAAAAGAGGAAACGTGCCCTCCAGCTATTACAGCAAATGATCAATCTGAAAGATATGATCCGAATGAACTAAGGACTTAATCAGTAAATCCTAGGTCATGGAGTAGATCTACCAGAAGACCATGACTGACTGTGTCAAAAGCTGCAGGAAGGTAGAGAAGGATAAGAACTGAATATAGGCCTTTAGACTTGGCCTGGAGGAGATTATCTGTAATTTTCGTAAGGGCCATCTCCATGGAGTGCAAAGGATGAAATCCAGTTTGAAAAGGATCCATAATAGAATTATCAGAAAGAAACTCGAGACAGCAGACATAAACAGCATGTTCCAGAGCCTTAGAAAAGAAAGGTAACAATGAGACATAAGTTAGAAAGAGAAGATGGATTGAGTGAGGACCTCTTAAAAATGGAAGAGACAGTAGCTTAAGAATCGAAGAGACAGTAGCTTAAATACAGAGGGAAACAAACCAGTATAGGAAAAGAGATTAATAAAATGAAGAAGAGAAGGTAAGTACATAATGGTAATTAGAAAGTGGGAAGGAACCGGATCAAGGGAACAAGTTGAAGAATTAGAGGACCTAAGCAACTTAGATAATTCATCCTATGAAACAGAATTAAAAAATAGAGATATTTGATATGTTAGTAAAGAGGAGGGATCAGGAACTTCATCGTTTCAATTTTGGTCTTAAAGAAGTTTGCAAAGTCATTGGGAGAAAACAAAGAAGGAAAAGGTGGAGCAGAGGACTCTCACAAATAGTTAAAAGTCAAAAAGAGATGTTATGGACACTGTTCATTAGCATTAATCAATGAAACATAATATTTCTGTTTAGCTAACAAAATAGCATGGAGAAAAGAAGAGAGAATGAACTTGTAGTCCCTGGACTTCCTCCATAAATGCTAAGCTGCACAAGAACAGGAATGGAGATACTGAACAGAAGGAGTAAGCCGGGGCTGAGGTTTAGTAGAGAGAGTCACACGTGTTGCCAAAGGGTATCAAGAGTTGAAGATAGAGTTGAATTAAGTAAAGAAGAGTTGCCAAGATTTAAAGAAGATAACGAAGAGTCCAATGCTTGTGAAAAGGCCTCAAGTTCAACAGAATGAAGATCTTAAAATGAGCGAGTAACAAAATGGTGAGGAGGTGGTCAATGAGCAAGTGTGAAAAGAACCCAATAATGATCAGACATCGAAATTCAGTGGCAGAATAATGAGAAATAACACACTATTTAGTAAGAACTAAACCAAGACAATGTCCAAGGGAGTGTGTAGGAGAATCAGAGTAAAGCTCAAGTCCAAACAAAGACAGCAAAGAACTAAGATGTAAAACTGCAGGGTCTTTAAGATCATCCACATGAATGTTAAAGTATCCCCAAGATGAGAGTGGGGATTTCATCAGAAAGGGGGGGGGGAATCAGCCAAGAATCAAAATCAGATATAAAAGCAGAAAATGGACCAGGTGGACAATAGATAATGCAACTCATAGATGCAAAGGCAGAAAAAAATATGTGCAAAGGGGGCTATCAGAAGCTGATATTCCTGTCTGCTACCCTCCATAACAACTTCTGCTCTGATATTTTTACCCAATTTTCAGGAATTTAATATTTATCTATAGCACAGGTCATCATGCCATTCATGAAGGCTCTCTAACCCTTGAACTGGAGGCTTTTGGCCCTGTCAGTGATAGTGGATGGAGTGAGCAGGGAAATCTACTTTTCCTGTCCTCTTTATATGCGCATTTATCTCTCTCTTATCTGTTGTTCGTATCTCATTAATTTTACCTGTTTATTTTTGAACTGCCTCTAAACCACAGATCTTCTCTTCAGCATTTTTAAGAGGACACAAGAAAGTTTGGTTATACATTCATATTCTAAAACATCTTAAATTAAATTCTTGTTAATTGGAATGCACATTGCCATACCAAATAGTTCCACAGGAGTATAGATCAATTTAACTGTGAACACTTTCCCCACCAATGTTTTTTATTATTATTTGATTCATTAAATGCAAAATATATTTTCAAGTTTTTCAAAACAAACATGCATCAGTATAATTATGATTTTGCTAATGTTATTTTTTCTAATTATTGTTCTCTAGAAATTACAAATTAGTGTAATGATTAAACAGGCAATTAATATTTCACTTAGCTATTGTGTTTGTTTTCTCGTATTGTCTTCCATTCATTGTTAAGACTTAAATAACATAGGAATATATTAACATATAACAAATTATATCATCTATCTTTATTACTGGAAGAGATATTGTTGCAAACTAACACATTCTTGTTCTGATAGCTACCTGTATGTACATATAAATGTTGCTGATTGTTTTGTTGGGAAAAGCTGTATATTATTGTTTTATTCGGTATATGTATATCTTCCTTTTCATCTGTCATTGAGCTCAAGGAGATATAGGTCCAAAACACACTGCAGAAATAATCCAGTTTGAGACTACTTTAACTGCCCTGGCACAGTGCTAGGAAATCCTGGAAATTGTAGTTTATTGTGGCACCAGGGCAGTTAAAGTATTGTGCAGGCCCTGAAAGACCCAAACCACATTGGTTTCAGCAGATATGTTGTGTCATGTGCCTTCAGATTATGCCGTTGGACTAATATGGATTCAACATACCTTGTCAAGTGTGCTTGATGAACAACGAGCTGCCTCTTCCTAACCTGGTCCTGGATTTTGCTGTATATATATGTATATATAGGTTACTTTAACCACATGGATCATTTAGTAAATTCATTATTTGTCATACCAGAATTTCTGATCTTCTGATAATGTACATAATTTTATCTAACTGACATAATACAGGTGGCCCTTCGTATCCATGGATTCAAGCATCCATGGCTTGAAAATACTTCAAAATTAAAAATTCCCAAAAGCAAACCTTGATTTTCCATTTTATATAAGGGTTGCAATTTTACTGTCCATTATATTTTAGTGGGACTTGAATCCATGGATTTTGGTATCCATAGTTGGTCCTGGAACCAAATCCCAGGGGACACCAAGCAGCCACTGTACTTGTTTTTATGTATGGGAAAGTAGATTCAGGTCACACCTTAAGGATTTGCTGCTTTGATGAAACATAAATTCGAATTGGGGGAAAAACTGGATACTAATATGAAGAGGAAATAATGGTACAACACATTACACATATGCATAAGATCACTGTTGGGGGGGGGGCATATATTTCCAAAAGTTATTAATCTGTTTCCTTTGTAATACAGTACTATGGTAAGCAAGAGTTGAGGCATTTAGATTTGATTGTTGCCCAAATATTGGAGAATTCAGAGATATTTTCCCCTCTTTTTTCTTTTAGGCCCTTCAAATCATCACAGCCAGTCGACTCTGAGACCGCCTCTTCCACCACCACATAATCACACTCTGTCCCATCATCACTCCTCCGCCAACTCTCTCAACAGGAACTCCCTAACGAATCGGCGGAATCAGATCCATGCACCAGCTCCAGCACCGAATGATCTGGCCACCACTCCTGAATCTGTTCAGTTACAAGACAGCTGGGTGCTTAATAGCAATGTGCCCCTTGAGACCAGGTAGGCAATAAAAAAAAGTCTACCTTTGGTGGGACTATCTTGAAGACACTGTATTTTTGAATGTCACTGAAACAGTACATAAGCCTAGTTATTTGAGGGCCAAAACAGATGGGCAGGAAAAAGTGACTTGATCCTGCTTTTTTCCAAAGCAGGTTGAAACCCCACTGTGCACACAGCCCATACCCAAGGTAGGCTGAATGCACACAACACAGCATTAAGCTGTGCCACTGGGTATTTTTTTTATGCCTCCTCACCATTTTTTTATGCCTCCTCACCATCACACAAACACACCACTGGCGACCCCCAAATACCTTCCACCGCTTGCCCAGATGCCATCCCATTGGATAGTCACCCATTCAATTGGCCACACAGTCACAGATGTGATGCTCTGCTTGTACAGGGCATCCATGCACTGCTGTATGAATGATACATTGAGAAAGCACACTATGGACATGCCTCCTTCACCCCATGCCTCCCTAGTGGACTGTCTAGTTTGTATATATGGTAATTACATCCATTGGAATTGTCGCACATTCATTGCTTTGCTTTGCCACAGCCCCACATTTGTGTTGGGCTGTTTATATGCAGAGGTGAAGATGTGCATCTTCCATGCTAAGCCAAACTATCCCAGGTTCTGTTGGCTCCAGTTTTTAGTCCCAGAGTATGGTTTTGGCCCGTTTCCAACCATTTTGGAGGCATGTATCATCTTAACACCCTGCCTTCAAAGCAGTTGGAAATTTTTTTATTTGACCTGTCTATTCTACCCTGACAAGATTTTAGGAGATCTAACTGACAATTTAGGCAGCCCTTACATTAATGAGGAATTTGAATATTCTTGGCTAGGGATTACTAAATTATATGTAAGAGATTCATAAACATATAGATATAATCCAGTCCATCTATGGACTTCTCTTCCAACATCTTCAGTGGTGTTCACAGTGTTTCACTTTGGCTGTGTTGTAGCCATAGAAAAGAAATAATGGGTGAATAAAATGTTAAACAGGAATAAAATAAGATTTGTGGGGGAGAAAAGTTATTTTGTCCATACTACACACTGTGAATTAACCTTTCAAATGAAGTAGTATGCCCAAGAGTTTCCTTTCTAAGCTGCTCAATTAGGCCCGGTACAGACTGGCGCAAAGTGCATGGCTGGAGCGGATTTTAGGGCTCGAGAGAGTGGAATGTCCGCATGCTCCCAAGCCCTACTGTGCTGTCTGGGTGCCATCATGGCTTGCCCCCATCCACATGGGGCCCGCCATGATGATGTTCACGTGGCACAGTGTCCAAACGGTGCGGTGCCACATGGACGTCATCGTTGCACATGAGGTTGGTAATGATACACCCGGAAGACCTAAAAAGAAGCTGAGAGCAGGTTCTTTTTATGCTTCATGGGGGCCGCAGCGTTTGTCTGCTGCGGCCTCCATCCAGGGCAGAAAGGGGCAGCTTCTCACTGCCCCTTTCTGCCCATCTATATCCCTCCTAAGTTACCAAAACTTGGATCTAACCTACAATGCAGAAATAATACAGTTTGACACCACTAACTGTCATGACTCAATGCTATGGGATTCAGGATTTTAAAAATTTCTTTATTTGTTTGTTTTTGTGGCACCAGAGTTTTCTGACAGAGAAGGCTAAATGTCTCACAAAAGTACAAATCCCAGAATTCCATAGCATTGAGCCATGGCAGTTAAAGTGCTGTCAAACTATATTATATCTTCAGTATAGATTAGACCTTGGTCAGTTCCACTTAACTGTTGCTTTCTTTGACTACACATCAGATAGATGCACCCAACAAATTGAATGTATGTGACATATTTCATTATAAAACACAGTTGGGTATTATAAGGGTATATTGACTAACCATTACTGATAAATTATGCATTTAGCCCATCCTGAAGTAATAAGCAGGACTAATTTGAAACTAAGCATTTTGGGAGACTGGAGAAACAATCTTGATTCAAAACTGACAGAGCTATATTTTTAATTTATATTTCATCCAATGTGCAGACTCACTTAAATCCCTCTTGTACATACTGTCAGTTTGATGCCTGGAGGGCAAACAGTAATGTTTTAAAAGGTGCTGTGTTTGTTAACTGGTGACAGAAAGAGAAGTGAGAGGACTTTCCAAAGTGTACTATTTCTAAATGTTCTCCATTATTACTGTATATTCTGAGTTTTCATATTTTATTAAAGCTCAGTCTGAGTTTATAAAAGCAAGTGAAAATAGGGATTCTTTGTAACAATACAGCTGTAGTTTTACATTTTACATTTCATTTGCATATAAGCCAAGATTCTTCTTTCTCTGTTTAGCTTCACATATACTATTTTGTTAACTCCTCACATCTTTAGCAATGCACATATAGAACAAGAGGACAATTCAAATCATTTGACAGTCATCATGATGAATTTACATGACACTTTGCTTAACACATTATTCATACATTTTTCTGATGTGGAGTCTGTAATTGATTTAGGTCCTATGGATGTGTGTTACTGGATATGTTCCAGTATGTGCAGCAACATCTTTGGAAACATGAAAGCTACCAAATGTGTGTTAGTTCTAAGCTTCTTCTAGTTCTTAAGAGCAATTTGGGAAGATACTACCAGACCAGCAGTAATGAATGTCTGGTGGGCTGCATAAAAGTGGCTGTGGTAAAGCCTCTAACAAACAAATAAGCCAAAAGCAAAACTTTGCTCCATGATGCTCACAACACTGGATAATGGACCGCCAGTGTAATTGCTAAAAATTGATATTCCTGCATGAGATGATTAAATCCATTTGAGTGTGGCTTATCGGTTATGTGACAAAAAACACTTTGGTCTTTTGGTAGATACTCTACACCACAAGCTGGATAGGGACCTATTGATTCTGCTGGACCTCTCAGCAGTTTTAGTGCATCAGCTGTGGTGTCATTCACTTTACTAGATGGGACCTGGAGGTACTGGTATGTTTGGTCCTTGGAAATGTGAGTTCAGGAGGGGGTTCTGGTGATTCCTGTTGAATATCCTGTCATCAGCTTACAAGATCTTCCGGGGTTCTGTTTTGTCTCCTATGCCATTTGACATATTGATGAAACATCTGGGAGAAGTTTCAGAGTTTGATGTCCCCAGTATAATTTGCCTCAGATGCCATTGACAAATAACCACAGGAAACCAAGCTGGAGGAAAGGCCACAACTTTATTAATAGCAAACAATTGGTAGGGTTGGCACCAAACATGAGGTCAGGATCTGCGAAATCAAACAACCCCATGTTTGTCTGATTAGCGAAAACCTGGTACCCACCAGGCATTGGGATGACCTAGGGGCTAAGGAACACCGCTTGACCACAACTCTGCCATGCGTTCACATATTCGCTAAGCTCCTAGTCACCGGGAGGCGTCCTCGCATTATGGCCCCCGCAATGGCCATACGCCTGCCCTATTCACCCCCTGGTCCCAACTGACTCCCAAACCAGAGCTCCGTAGCCCTGGTACAACACCGTGCAGATCCTGGCCTATGCTGCCGACTCCAAGTTGTGACAAAAAACCCACGAACCAAGCAGTGGGTGGGTGGGAGAAGCACTCCGTTGCCTCCTCCCTTCCTACTTGGCTCCGAACTGCTTGGAGCCAAGCGCCGACTGAGGGCCGGAGCCGGCCGCGCAACCTTATATAGGCCCCGGCTCCGCCCCCAGGTCACCTGATCCAGGAGACTCCTCTTCCTGGGCAGCTGACCAATGAGCTGCCCTGGAGGACCAGAACTCCCGGATCATAGAGCCCGGACCCTAGAGCGTAGCAGAGTGGAAGCGACTACACTTCTGCCCCGCGCACCATTAAGGGACCGGGGAAAGCCCCAGAGGCCTCTGGGGCTTGTAGTTTGTCGCTGCTTCTAGCGGCAAAGCGGCCTGCCCGTCCAGCCGGGTGGCCGCTTTTTCTCCTTTCCATCTAATTCCAAGGAAGACAGTTATCTGCTAAACCAACTGCTTGCTGTCAGAAATTGACTGGATGAGGGATAAAAAATCGACGTTTTATCTAGATAAGACAGAGGTGCTTCTACTCAGTATTGGCTCTTGTTTTTGGTTATAGTAGATTTGGAAATATTTCGTAATAGAGAGTGCTGCACTTTTGCCTTATACATTTCAAATGTTTCAGACTGAACATAATGTCAGCTACTGAATTCTACAGAACCAACAAGGTTGTAGGGCTAGTAATCCAAGCCTTGTTCTTTGCTGCCACATTTGTTGAGAATAAGTCAGCTACAATTTGTGGCTTACTCTTGGATAGTATAGTGGATCTGGCATTTATTGTTAAGAACTGCACAGATGAAAATTCTTATCCTATTTGGTCACAGTCAATCTTCCATGTTTCTCTGTGTTACTGTTTTCTAAAATTAGATTTTAAAGGCGTATAAAGCATCCAACTATTTCAGAATGGTGTTGACTTTTAGCCTATTTTGTGTGAGTACAGCATAACTGTCAAAAAGAGTTCCTGTGAACTGAATTTTAAGATTCGTTCTTCCATAGTGCAGGATCCTGGATTCTTCTTGTTCATGATACCTGAACCCTTACAGGGTTTATTTTTGTAGCTGTAAATACAGTGAGCTATAACTTCATTTTATTCAATAAAATAAATTCCAGCTGTAATTAAATTTTATGCACACTTGATCATCTATTAATGGGATTATGGATATATATATATATATATATATATATATATATATATATATATATTCAGGTTTTGAAATGGAGGAAAATTCCTAGAAATCTTTGTTTCTCAATTTATCAAGCTAGGCAAATTTTAACCTTGTGAACCCATTCTGTACCATATATACAAAACTATTATTATTTATTGATATGAATAATTTAACTTCGGAAGAGGTACCTAGATCCCATAAGATAAGTAATAGCTATGGGGAAGCTTAAAGATAAAAGTTTCAATTTATATGCTTAAAACTATGTTACTGCCTTGAGAAAAACTGTTGCTCTTTTGGCTACATGGAAGCTGCTGTGAAGTAATAGAATTTGCATATCCACACAGGAGTCAGCTTTGTGAGTGCAGTGGGCATGTATTGTATGACAAATTATTTTCTCTGTTAAAGTAATTGTAAAGATGGGCAGATCTGCCAAGTCTATTTCCAGAAATGTCCTCTTTTTCCCACCTTCAAGTCCATTTAATGAAGATTTTTATAAAATCGGGGGGGGGGGGGGGTCCATACATATTTTGTGCACATCTTCCACGTGGATGTTTTAATGGCTGATATAGTAGATACATGGCCCTTTAAGTGAAGTAGTAATTCTATGCATTTTGGAGGTTTCCAGTAGGGTTTTATTTGTATTTTTCAAATGTTGTCATGTTACTAAACACATTTTTCTTATTTTGTGTTACACATCACAAACCAATTTTCAATAGTACTTTATTCCTCAGTTTTGAACAAATAAATTAAATGAAAAAAATTCTTACTATCCTTTAGAATGAAGACACTGGTGTCATAGAAGCTTTAGACTGCTGTGACTAATAACTGTTTCTCAAATTAGCTGGAAAAGTAGAGAAGCATTTTTTTTAACTAAGTTTCTTCTTAAAGTAGCAACAAATAATTTCAGCAATGTTCTTCCTACTGTGAGAAAGTTTTTGAAATCTACATGGTTTTTGAAGGCTATTCACACTTCGGGACGTGTTTGGCACAAAATTTATACCTGGTTGTTTCACACAGTAAACGGCATTTTCTGCACAGGAAAGACCACTTTCTGCATTGGAAATAATATTTGAATTCAGAATTACTAATTCATATGCAGAAAATGCTGTTTTCTATGTAAATCAACTATCTACAAGCTTTATGCAGAACAAATTTCCAATTACAGTTTTTCCTGTGCAGAAAGCAGCATCTTCTGTGCTCAAATTAATATTTCTACATTGAATTTTTTTTTCTACCCATAAAAATGCTGTTACACAGAAACAAAAAAAAAATAATGGCCACAGATGATTTACATAACTTTAAAAGTAGACAATATTGAATTAGTTAATGATTTTCATACTTTGGTTCAGTCGTTAGAATGGAGATTGCAGTCAAGAAATCAGAAGAAGACAAAGGTGTGATACATACCACCAAAAAGAGGCGCCTCCCCGACACCTCTCTTTCCTGCGCAGGAGCGCTGCAGCATACAAATTGTATGGTGCTGCTGCGCAGGAAAAAAGGAGCCTGAAGAGATGGCTCCTTTTTGCAGCACCACAAAGTACCAGAGACGGGGCGGTTGCATCACAGCTGAGCAGCCCCATTTGGAGGCTGCGCAGCTGTGACGTAACTGTAACGTGCCGCGTCTGGCAGGTGCGCTACAGCTATGGCACCCTCGTCACGTGTGAAGGCTGCCGGGCGTGTGGGCGCTCCACCCACCAGGCAACCCTCGCACGTGACGAGGGCACCTCAAACGCCTGTCTATCTAGCGCCTATGATTTGGAAGAGCAGCTATGAAGGAATTAGACAAGATCTTGATAGGAAAAATCCCAGCTTGCTTGAAATGTGGTACTAGAGAAGAGTTCTACAGATACTGTGGTCTGCTAGAAACATAAATAAATGGGTCCTAGAGCAAGTCAAGTCAGAACTCTTCCTAGAAACCAAGATGACTGAACTGAGATTGCCATACTTTGGATATATCACGAGAAGACATGACTTACTAGAAAAGACACTAATGCTTGGTGAGCTAGAAGGCAATAGAAAAAGAGGATGACTGCTTTCCAAATGGATAGACACAATCTATGAAGCCATGGCCCTGAATCTGAGCAATCTGAACAGGGCTATTGATAATAGGTGACTTAGGCCTGAAACACACAGGCCAAAAGCACTAGATTTGGGTCAATCTGGGGGCATGGTGTACAGATGACACATGTCCCTGAAGTGGGCCAAAGCTTCACTGCAGCCAGCTAAGGAGGCCTGGGGCCACCAGCAAAAGGAGCACAAAAGGGTGTTCCTTGTCAGTGGCCTGTTTGGCAGCAGTCAACCTCAAGACCATAGCATCTGGTCACTGCAGTCCCATGCTGAAGGGGCAGTGATCGGTGCTGGAGTGGCCAGGGGCCACTCCAGGCTGCCTTTCTGCTTGGCCCCTATGAGGTCCCCTGTACATAAGGTCACCATAAGTTGAAGTCAGCTTGATGAGAGAAAAATATTAAGAAGTACTTTTGGGAAATTTCACTAAAAGTACTTCAGCCATCCCACATTTTTTAACACTAATCTACATTTTGTCTTCAGTCTCCATGACTTTTTTCCCTTAAATATTTTTATCAGCAGGAAGAGGGAAACCACTGAACCTTTTCACCTGAAATCTTGCTTTATGACTTTACCTTTCTGCATTGACATTCTGTTCCCAGCTGGCTATAGACTTTTCACGTTGCACTGCACTTTAATTTTGCAGTTTTCTTAGTCTTCCTTGAAATGTGGCAGCATATTAATCTCAATACTGAGATTCCTCAGTAGACTGTCCCCCACCTCTGATTTGTGCTGTATGTGTTTTAGGATGGAGGGTTCCCTGTTTTTATTATATTCTGCATGTTTTCCCTTCTTGTTAACACCAAATGACACAGTGGTATGTATTTAACTTTTGAGAGGCATCTACAATTGTGTTACTATTTGCCTTCAACTTGACTCCAATTTATGATGACCCTATCATAGGGTTTTCTTGGGAAAATTTATTGAGGATAGGTTTGTCAATGCTTTCCTCTAAGGCTCAGGGAGCATCTTTTTCTGAAGTGGGCTTTGTATGGTGGGATTGGAGCCCTCATCTCTTTTATTAACGCTACACTATGCTTGCTCTCATCTCTAAAGTGGGAAAACAGGACTTGAAAATTATATCAGTAGTGAAATATAATGTAACAGCTAACACAAAAAGTTAAACTAGGCAGATAGGAGGGCTTCCCAGCCATATAACACATTTGGTTTTGGTTTTGCTAGCCCTTAACAATTACAGTCGGCCCTTCTTATACATGGATTTCTTATACACGGATTCAAGCATACACGGTTTGAAAATGTTCAAAAAAAGTATAAATTTCAAATATCAAACCTTGATTTTCCATTTTTTATAAGGGACACCATTTTGCTATGTCATTATATTTGATGGGATTTGAGTATACATGGATTTTGTTATACACGGGGGATCTTGGAACCAAACCTCAGGGTATAACAAGGGTCCACTGTATTATATTATTTCCTTGAAAGTTTGTAGAGCAGGTGTGCCTTATTTAAAGCTTTGCAGTTCTACAACCAAGGTTCTCTTTCATTTTCAGTACTTAGCTGTTTTACCAAAAGGTATATATATTGTTGTTTTTTAAAACATATTTCTTGCGTTCTGTTTGAAACCGACTTCCTCTTTGATTTTTTAATTTTTTTTATTATTTTTCCTGTTTATTGTTTATTACTGTAACAACTATTGTTACTGAGATGAATACTGAGCAGTCTAATGCCTAATATTCAGATTCAGATAGTATAATTGGACACTAAGCATACAGAGTTTTCCATTTAAAGGCTTGAGTACTTTTGAGAGATTCTTCATGAGTGCTATAGTGATGGTAGTATTCTTTATCGTGCAAGTTTACATCATCGCCTTCAGTGGATTAAGCTCCTTTGTTATGGAAACCACACACGGGGCCATTTGCAGATGCCAATCAAAGGCATAATGGCTCAGAAATTAGGGTAACCCAAAAGCTATTATGGATTTTCTTTGAAAGGGTATTTGTCAAAGATTGGAGTATGTCCTAATGCCAGTTCTGATGCCTGCCTGGTGTTATTTATATTGGTATGAATTAAGTCTCCATTGCTGTAATTAGCAATGCTTTAGTCTGAAGAGAAAGAAGAAAAGTTTAAATAGCAAGGAGAAATTATTGCTATTCTTGAGCACTGCAAGATTTTTTTCCTTCCATTTGCCAGTAGGCAGTGGTTTGCATATTTTGAAATATTTATTTCTTCAGTAGATTCAGACAGATACTGGGAAGGGAAAGCTTAGATATTGACATCTAAGCTTCCAAGGAAGTTGTAATGGCTTAAATGTTCACTGAGAAATTGAATAACACCTGAACTTTTTTTTGAGGTTCCAGCCATAAATCCTCACTTAGCTATGAACTTAAAACTGCTCTTTAGCCCATCACTATTTCTCAGCCTAGCTTAACATGAGACTGTTGCAAGGATAGAATAGACTGGTGGAGTATATTGACCATCTCTCATAATTTCAAAATGGAGTACATTCTGTCTGAACTGGGATGGGGGATTTTGTGATCATTCAGATGTTTTTGCCTACAACTGCCAGCCACCCTAACCAGCAAAGAAATGGTGAGGGAAACCAGGAGTTGCCATTCTAAAACATCCAGAAAGCTGCATAATTTTCTCCCTTGATCTCCATCTAATTCATTGAATATCCCTTATCCAGGATTCTGGAATCCAAAGTACTCCAAAATCCAAAACTTTTTGATCTACAACACAAACAACATACTACATAA